>NW_027272833.1:0-48765 GCF_040938485.1 Diadema antillarum
TGTTCCAGATCGATTATTGGTTGCTTGTCAGGTTCTATATAGTCATGCACTTGTTTCTTTATAAATCCAATAGCCATTCAGGACGTTCGAGGTGTATTAAAAGGAATATTTTTCATGTGCATGACCTGCACGGGTCTTGGAGGCTCTATGTCTAATTTCATATTGCCATCATCTACTTCAAGACGTATACCTCGGTTTATAATCAGAATACACAGACAATGAGAAATAGTAAATAATAATATGAATTGATAGCATAGGGCCTACCATGTACAATGTACCTGTCATCATGGTTTTTGATACTAAATGCCGAAGAAATTGTCAGCATCATCGTTTTGTTTGTTGTTGTTGTTGTTGTTAGCATTTGTTCCCCCCCCCCCCCTCCATTTTCATGGGGGCCGGCAGCCACGTACATGTTTGAAGGACGAGTCCCGAGAATACTCTGGCAGGTGTCCATGGGAAGGAGTTATTGCAAAATCAGTCCGTTCCGTAGCCGAGGAGGGGGGGGGGGGGGGGGGGAGTGGGATCAAGGGAAGTGCTGAGCTTTGGTCATCGCGATGCCCCCATTTAGTTCACCCTTTGATAATAATATGGGAAAAGAATGTGGATCCTCTCGAAAGTTACCAATATTTTACATGTTATATATTATATTATTATGATTATAAAATAGTTTTTTTCCTTGATACGCGGCCCGAACTCCCGCCTTTTTGAGAACCAAAAGCGAGTGTGTGCGTGTGTGTGTGTGTGTGTGTGTGTGTGCGATGAATATATTATGGAATTTTATGATTTGAAGTTATAGGGTTGGAATGTGAGTGGGTATCTATAAGTGAGGACTACAGGGGAAGTGGAAGTCCTTAGCGGGTCTTTGTTTTGTTTTGCTTTTCTACTTTTCCTCTTTTTCCTCTTGTGTGTGCGTATACGTCAAAAGATGTATGTCACGACTCTTGGGCTATGTATTGATTGATTTACTGTTTGTTTGTTTGTTTGTTTGTTTGCTAAATCATTGTTGATTGAATATTGTTGCATACATTGAAGCTGAATGCTTTGTTAAGGTACTAGATATAGAAAAATGTAAAGATCTTAGTATATGAGTATCATACTTTTTGGTTTATTTGTATGGATCTACACGAAATTATTGTTGGTATTCATATCATTATGAAAACAAATGTTGTGATATTGAACGACATTTGAATTAAAAAAAAATCATTAATCACTGCCTGTTAATTTGCATGATTTCTTCGTCTCCACTGACGACCAGGAATGACATCTCATAGCCAAGCACTTTGTATCCAGTGGAAAAAGCGCTGTAAAGATAATTTATAATGATAATAACGATAATGATAATGATAATAAAAATAATGATAATAATAATAATAATGATATTAATAATAATAATAATAATAAAAATAACAAAAATAATAATAATAATGATAATGATAATAATAACTAATAATAATGATTATCATTATTATCATTATCATTATAAATATTGTTATTATTATTAAGAAGTGTGCGTGTATGTGTGTGTGAGTGCGTGCGTGTGTTATATTTTCGCAGGGGCTCGCAAATGGGGGGGGGGGGGTAGGTTCAAGTTCAAGTTCAAGTTCAAATTTATTTGATTTTCCACAACAAAGCAATACAAACATAAATCTCACTTTCTTTAATGACAGAAACAATGCATGTAAATTCGTACAAAGAAAACAACAATAATGGGAAAAACTAACAGTATCAATGCATTGCAATTGTTGCAGAGGTAACGAAAATGAAAGCATTGTCAATATGCACTGTGTGAAAAAATGGAGGGACCCACTAAAAAGACAATGCTTGTAGAGTGTGGGCCCCTCTTGTATTAAAAACTCGATGCAAAATTTGACTGAATATAGCAACAAAGCAGTACGAAAAGTTTGGCATAAAAAGTTTAGCAGCCCACTAAGAGACAGACGGACAAACAGTTACAAACAAAACAATAAACAAAATAATGAGCATGAGACAAGACTGGGAGAGTAACAAGACTAGGTGTGGGGGCTCCCCCCCCCCCCCCCCCCCCTCCCCCATTCTGCGGCCTCTGATTTTCGTACTCTGGAATACGTTTACACAGACCACCTGATAGAAAAAGAAAACTTCACGGTCTTCATGGGAAAATGATGATTTGATTATAAAAAGACAATAAATTAACTTCAAAGTTCTTCGAATGTATACTGTAGCAAAATTGCTGAAGATGTGGAGTGTTGATCGTTTCAGGACTTACTTTTCAATGAGACATTACAATATTCAGCATCATGTAAGGTAGACTATAAAAACAAGAGCTGAGTGAATAACTCGATGTATAAGCGGAGATGCGTGGTGATTTTTTTTTTATTCCTTGGATTCAATGAGAAAAATCCATAATGGTCATTATTCACTATTTTAATAGGCCTTTAGGCTCACCTGAAATCTATTCTTCTTCTTCTTCTGGCAATGGTTATTAGGGTATTGTTAGTCTTATTGTAAATACGTACTGGACATGTAGTGTTTATCATTTTAAAAGATATGAGAGATGGATGTTTTTGGTCAATTTGTTGATATTGGTTCTTGTAATCAACCTCATGGGCTACGCTCGATTAGCATGATATACTTTTTTTTGGAACTCTACCAATATGTAGGCCTATCAAATATGTATCATCATGATTTATCCAAATGTATAAATTAATTAATTAATCAAGCCATTCATTTATTCATTCATTCATGCATGAATTAATTAATTAATTAATTAATTCATTCATTCATTCATTCATTCATTCATTTATTATTCATTCATTCATTCATTCATTCATTCATTCATTCATTCATTCATTCATTCATTCATTCATTCATTCATTCACTCAGCAGTGAACGAGAGAGGGCAGCGTGTATGTTTTTGACACTGATCATGGAGAGTGTGGATCGCGTGTGTACGTGTGTGTTTTGTGGTGAACACATGCTCGACCACTGTCGCCACATCGAAAAATCACGCTGCTTCATCGTCTCATGTTGTTTGGACTGAGCTGTGATTTGGCGACATTCTCTGCCGAATTATCGAGCTGTAAGTAAAGCCAATGGTGAAGTAAGAGAATTTGTTGAACAAATTACTTCACGCGATTTTTAGGTGGTAGGCTGTTGTTGTTGGTTCAAATACGAAGGAGCAGAACCTCGGGGTATTGTGTCAGTAGGCAACCTATTCTCAACTCAGTCCCACTTGTTTACATTCGACGGTGGAATTAAGCAGTGCAGCAGTCTACTGTAGACTTGTTCTTTTCTAGAGTCTAGTATAAAATTGATATAAAGTTTAGACCAGAATTAGAATCCTCTTTAGAGTCTAGAGTAAAACCCCCAATTTTCGGACACTAAAGCTTTTTTGCAATATTTGTTCAACTCAAATAATACTCCACAAAATCATATCCATAAATATCAGATGGAATGTACGGTATGTCGGTAGGCTCCGACGTAAAGCCAAAGCCAAAGGCCGGCTAAGTCCTATATGAATAGTATTAGTATGATGGCATGCCTAGGGCTAGGCTTACTTAGCCTGACCAGACCGCTGTGCAAAGCACAGCAATCTGACCTGTACAAGTGTTTAAACGTTGTAAACGACCGTCGCTTTTGACGGCACGGCAAGACCACAAAAAATGTCTTTTATTTTGTTTGATTTTAACAGTAATACCACCCACCTAGAGAAATATATCGTATTTTGCTAATGGTTGAGTTGAATTTGGTGATTTGTTGGTATCCAAACCTTATGTTGAATTTTTCGGAGTAGATTGTGCGATGATTCACAAAATCAATGAACTACCACGAACGCTCAACCCGAGGTACCGTGGTAGCATTTTACGTACGCCTGTGCGTTTCGTGTGTTACGTAAAGCTTGTCGTCTGCCGGGGGGGAACTCCTCCCACTCGCTCGCGCGCACATTCGCACATCGAGATGCCGAGTCCTGAAAATCTCACTCATAAAATTTTTTTGAACTTAGCATCCCTGCATACCTTGTTGGCACAAGGTTGCATCGGGAACGTTGGAGCGCTCGTTTGTGTCCGAATTTTGGTGACTCTGCACTTGCATTCAGCCCCTGTACATTTATTCACTGCATCGGCACGTGTGGAGATTTTGTTTTTCTTTTGAGTTGCCTTCAAAGATACCATCACACTCCTGAGCTTGCGATAAGTGAAAAATCTCGCAACAGAACGATGTAATTTTCAATTTTTATCGCTTTTCCGGCGACCCAGATTCTTTCCATGGGACCTAATTTGTGCATGCTTTGGAAAAGTTGTGGCGATTCTGCATTTTTGATGGCAAAATTTGGGATTTAGATGGATTTTTTAAGGTGACTCAGGCACTTTCCTGTGGTGAACGAGTGTGCCAGTATATGAAACGATGTGATTGTACTGATATGCGTGTGTTGTGACAGTAGAATTTGCTGGCTTTGAATAAGTGATATAAAGTGTCGGGATTTTGGAGGCCGGACGAAAATTGGGGCTTTTACTCTACATCGAGAGACTTTGAGTCGGTCTGCTACTAGTACTACTAGTACTACTAGATTGTATAAGTCTGTTTTTCGAGCTAGTGATTTAATTATTTACACAGCTCTACCTAAACAATGCTAAACTTATTCACTGTTCGTTCCGGCACTCGAGTCGTGCACGTGCACTTTTGTCTGTTTTTTTGTCTTTACTGTACCACGTTTTAAATACGTCTGTCCCCTCGTCTAGAGGTGATCTTGGTCTTACAACGTAGTTAGCATTTATCATATGAAAATCAGATGTACACCAAACCATGAAATGAAATCAAATATGGTATTTATTATGTAGATTGATATGTAATATAGTCTTATAGACATGAATAGTGTTTAAATCAGCCGATTTTTTTTTGTTTTCTTGAAAAAATCTGGCATCTTCATAACTTTCGCTTTCACGAATTTCCTTCAATTCGCCCATCGTCGTACGTGGAGAGCTCCCTATCGCTGAGCCAGCGGGCGGCATCCGCATACGCTGAATGGCAGTTGTATATCACACAACATCCATTGCGACTCCTGCGGCAGCAAGCGCGAAGCTCTTCGCGGTCTCCGATCAGGCAGCCAATTTCACTGATACCAGGCATTGCAAGGTCCATTTCGTTTATTGTTGTTACCACATGCGCTTATGTGAGGTCGATAAGTCTTTCTTTCAAAAAATCAGAAAAACATTTCAATTTTGGAAAAAGTGAAGTTTCGATACTGCCATATTTTGCGCAATGTGGATTAAGTACAAAATACACCAAAGGTCATGACAAATGAGTGTGAAATTTTGACTCAGCGTGCTGAACAGATCATCCTCCTCGGGCTACTAGCGGTAGGATAGAGGCAAACCCATGTACAGGAAGGCAAAAGTAGTTCAGCTTTGTGATTAGAACACGTTGTTTGCCATACGGCCGTATTTCTTTTGAAAAGAATGATATCAATGCACCTCCAGTCATAACTGATACAGCTCGCGATCGTCGTGAATGGGCTCAGAAGTTGAGCACTGCGTGCGTAGAAAACAATGTACGTGCGCGAGAGCACCATCTAGTGCTGAATGACGAATGCTGTCTTTGTCTTGGAGTTAACGCTCTAGTTACCAGTATCACTAATAGTAGTAGTATAATCATGATAATATTATCAGTGTGAGCAGTTCATGCAAATTCAAGTACAGGTATACCTGTCAGGCACTGCAGGTTGACAGCATGTGTTTTGGTACTGTGTGCAGGTGTGTGGGATCTCGCATTGGATGTGTGTGAGTAATGAAAGCACTTACGGTATGCCACACCATTGCTCTATAAATGGTAATTCATTCCCCCTGCCCTGTGCAGCGTGATCGAGCAGAGACAGGCAGCTGTGCTGTGCAACGCAACTCAACAGTTGTTAACTTTCGTCCTTTGTGAATTAATACTGCATTAGGAAAGACTTCCATATGTGCCCCCCTCCCCCTCCCCCTCCCCCTCCCCTCCCCCTCCCCCTCCCCCGATATGTACCCCCGCTAAAATTGTGTGAAAATAGCTCTAGGTTGACATTCTAAAAGAGGGCAATAATTTTGATGGGGGTTTAGTAAAAAATGGGGGCATGGGTTTTTTTTTTTTTTTTTTTGGGGGGGGGGTTATATTACCAAAAAAAATGTCGAAAAAATTGTTTTCTCTCCTCTCACACGTTGTCTTCCTTCTCTCTCTTTCCCTTTCTCCTTCTTTCTGTCTCTCATTTTAAAGGGGGGGGGGGGAAATATGGAAGTCTAACCCAGCGGGATATCTCAAGCAGGTGATCACTATTTAATAGCCTATTGCAGAGGGCATATACATGGTAGTATGTATGTTCACTCTCTGTGGCGAAGTTATTGTGTAAAATAATGGACAACTTGAAAAAAAAAATCCCCCCTAATCTCTGGGGGTGTTTCATCAACGTTTGTCAGCGCTGACAATTTCAGCAAAATCCTTGGTTTTGATTGGCTGAGATGCTCTGGTCACTGACTGTTACTATGGTGATTCAAGTTGTCAGCGCTGATAAACGTTGATGAAACACCCCCCTGATCTGCCAGTCTGTTGCTGTCTGTACAGTTACTGATATACTGTATACGCTATATATTTCGCGGGGGTTTTATTTTCGCGAATTTCGCGAGTCGGGAGCTATTCGCGAAATTAACAACACGCGAAAATATTACCTTCCAAAATGAATCCCTTGCCTTGATGATACGAACATTTCAGTACTAGTATATCATGTCACGGCTTACCGAACAGACCATACTGGCTAAGCTTGTTTACGCACGTCCACGTCTACTTACGAATACTGTAGAGAGGGGACCACTCGTCAGAAATCTAGCGCGATGGACTTAACCACTTCAAAAATGTTGAATTCTAACTTACTAGTTCGCAGAGTTTGGTAAGTTTTTTTCATGCAGTGTATAACTAGTATCATTCTTATTTGCTAGTAAGTTGAAAATTCACACTTTCTTTGCCACTTCATATTTTCTCTGGTCCACCAATCGCGAATTTAACCACTCGCGAAAATGTGTGACAGCGGCAATTCGCGAAAATTTATGTACGCGAAAATTATAGCGTATACAGTACGGGCAGACACTACATGCATACATACACACACAGCCTCTCCTGCCTGTGACGGGTGACTTGCGCAAATTGTGGTGGCGGCGCATAAATGAAGGAGACATTAAAATACAGTATTTGCATAATATTCAATTGATGTGGCCAGCTAGGATGTTCAAAGGGAAGCTACTACATATATCACAGATTTCTTCACACATTGTGCAATGACCTTGCAAATTTTCTCCGATGCAGCATTTTAAATGTAAAGCTCGATAATCCTGCAGCGGAGAGCAAAGACATGCGATATCGCGCATTATCATCTATATAGGATGTTTTAGCGGCGCACTAAAAACGCGTATTGTAGTCCGCTCAATTTTTACCGTTCAATATCAGAGCATATTGAACGAAACGCATAGGCCAACGTATTAATTCTCCATAGGCTACCGTTGTTACTTGCCATTCAAGATCACACCATATTCAATTCTGTCTCATCTATCGCGCGAGCGCTTGCTGAATGCGCAAACGCTTGCTACTAGTGCGCGTCATTTTGTTACAATTCACAAGCGCGCAGACATCTTGCTAGTTGTTTGTTTCATACGCAGTTTTAGGGGCTTCCCCTTTTCAGCGCTGGGATGTGACTGCCGAGTCAACTTCCAAGACGAGTAGAAGCCGGGTAATTTTGTGCAGTTTATGCTTGCTCTGCTTGATTGTATAGATGATAATAATTATATTGGATGACCCTGATTCATGGGATACCAGGGGATATTGCACTCGTTAGGGTCAATATTGCACTCATCTTCGATTCGTGCAATATTGGCCCTAACTTGTGCAATATTCCCTGGTATCCCATTCATAGCCATCCAATATAATATAAGTGTTTGCTGTGTCAAAATCGCAGGGTGAGGAGGGCTTATGTGATGCTAACACTTGTCAAATGGCGTTCCATATACAACAAGAGCACCTCGCTGGCTGCTCAGTGCGTGGTGGTTCATGGGATATCACCCTGGCACACGGGGAATGAGGTACGGATAATAAGGCGCCGCAAAGTGCATGATTGCCACTTTTCCAAGCATGACATGTAGTAATTACTAGTAGTCTTACGTCTAGACAGACAGTAGACATCTACTTTAGTGCCAGTGGGTAGAGATACAGTGTTATCGGGCTAGCTAGTAACCAAACACTACAGTGAAGTGTAGTCAGTGACTCAACTTTACTTGATATATGAGATTTCTACTCACATCTCCACCAACCTCTGGTTGCACTGCCATATCAGGAACGATTAGCCTTTTGTTATTCAGATGCATCTAGTGTAAAGTTACCAAGTTATGTTTAGTAGGCTATATTGTATGTGTATACATTATGTAGATGATGACTGGCGGGGGAGGGAACATACACGTACCAAATGTTCCACCTGAAGGGTTTGAAATGCTATTGAGGGAGGTTATAAGTCCCAAGATGAAGTCGAGGGACACCCGAAATAGCATTAGCCTCCCGAAATAGCATTTCAAACCCTGAGGATGGAACGTTTGGTACATGTTCCCAACAACAAAAGTCATCATCTGTTATATTACATGGGTTAGTCAAATCTGCTTTTTCACATTGTATGGAATAGGCAAATTTATCCTATCAATTGCGTGAAAAATATGATCGTTCAATCGTTTGGTATCGATTGCCATTTGCTACGTGAAAATGTTTTCCCATGGGAGAACATTACAAAAATGTTCTGCCCATGGGCGAACATAACCAATGTGCCTCCATCACGTGACTGTGTTTAGCCAATCACTAACCGGTATTTGACAAACCCATTTAATATCAGCAAATGGTCTTAGAGTCAGACCTTTCAGCAACCAAACAGTGTTGCATAGAAATTGTAGAATATTTCCTATGTTTTCTTCAGGGGGCAGAAACTTGCATGCGTGCTAGGGTAATAATGGAAGTGATGTGTTTTGCTGATATTTTTAAAAAGACAATCCAGGGTTCCAGGAGTCATGCACTGTTCTGGCCAGACTCTGTCACTTATCTATTCTGATATGTTTCTGCTTCTCAACAATACCATTGCGAACAAAATTCAACAATCAATAGTGAAATTATTGCCATAAATATTGTTGGGTGCCTGCAGAAATAAGAGTTACCAATTCACTATCATTCTCAACACATATCACCTTCTGAAGTTAGCCAGTCATTCTGGTGGAAAGCTGACATCTGTAATGCTCCTGACCCCAGTTGCGAGAACTACAGAAATCAAATGCAAGTCCCCCAAATCACACTAAACTGGCCCAAAGTCCTTGAAAACAAGGAAAAGTAGAAATTACGCGGTGCGTAACATATGTCCCCGCCGGAAGTAGCATTTTGTAACAAAATGTGCAATATAGGTAAAAAATCAAGGTCAAAGGTCAAAGAAGTCAAAGGTCAAAATTCTGTGTAGAAGTTTTGAAGCCCTCACCTAGTGCCATCACATAAAGCAAATGGAATCGAAATTGGGTTAGAAATGGCGAAGGAGTAGCATTTTGTAGCCAATGTACAATATAGGTCAAAAATCAAGGTCAAAGGTCAAAGAAGACAAAGGTCAAAATTCTGTGTAGAAGTTTTGAAGCCCTCACCTAGTGCTATCACATAAAGCAAACGGAATCGAAATCGGGTTAGAAATGGCGAAGGAGTAGCATTCTGTAGCAAAATGCACAATATAGGTCAAAAATCAAGGTCAAAGGTCAAAGAAGTCAAAGGTCAAAATTCTGTGTAGAAGTTTTGAAGCCCTCAACTAGTGCCATCATATAAAGCAAACGGAATCGAAATCGGGTTAAAAATGGCGAAGGAGTAGCATTTCGTAGCAAAATGTACAATATAGGTCAAAAATCAAGGTCAAAGGTCAAAGAAGTCAAAGGTCAAAATTCTGTGTAGAAGTTTTGAAGCCCTCACCTAGTGCCATCACATAAAGCAAACGGAATCGAAATCGGGTTAGAAATGGCGAAGGAGTAGCATTTTGTAGCAAAATGTACAATATAGGTCAAAAAATCAAGGTCAAAGGTCAAAGAAGTCAAAGGTCAAAATTCTGTGTAGAAGTTTTGAAGCCCTCACCTAGTGCCATCACATAAAGCAAACGGAATCGAAATCGGGTTAGAAATGGCGAAGGAGTAGCATTTTGTAGCAAAATGTACAATATAGGTCAAAGGTCAAGGTCAAAGGTCACGACTGAAATTCTGTGTAGAAGTTTCAAAGCTCCCATGTAGTGCTATCATATAAAGCAAACAGAATCAAAATTGGCTCATAAATGACAGAGAAGTAGCAAATTGAAGATTTTGATCACACACGGACGCACACACGGACACACGGACACACGGACACACGGACGGACGGACGGACAGACGGACGGACACACGGACACACACACGTACGGAGCCCGTTTCATAGTCCCCTGCTCGAACTCGTTCGGCGGGGACAATTATTGTGTGTGCAAATCTTATTTATTTCACACTAGTTTGACTGTAGTGTGAGAGGAAAGTCATAATTGGCTTCTGCACGAGGCATCTGTGATGTACAAATTGTACATCACACTATGTGCTGGTTGCATGAACATTGAATGGTCTAATTGATGGAAGGGAATGGGTTATGGGAATGATTTTGAGTTATCTGTGTTGCACTGTCAGTGGTAAGTTGAATTAATGTACTGTAGGCCTATATCCAGTGACCGAGGTAGTGCGTCTTGAGCACTCTACAGACAGGATTTTGCGCAATGTACAATCGTAAGTTTTAATTAATAATAATGATGATAATAATAATAATGATAATAATAATAATGATAATAATAATAATAATAATAATAATAATAATAATAATAATAACAGAGACTCCAACCCCAAGCACCTTCTGATCTGGAGATTCTCCCGCCCGAAACCCCTAGCGAACGGGAGACTCCAAGTTCATGTGTGCGAAGCGCGAAGTTCCTAGGGTTCTAGATGCTCTCTGGTGCTATCTAAGGCTTATTTTTTCAACATACAATAGCAATAACTAAGAAATCCTTTCCAGCGGGAGACACAGAGCTAGGGCAGGAGAAATTAAATCTCAAGCGGGAGAACGGGAGATTTTGCAAAAATGGATTTTCGGCGGGAGATCTCCCGTCGAAAATGGGAGAGTTGGAGTCTCTGTAATAATAATAAGAACAAGAAGAAGAAGAAGAAGAAGAAGTATTATTGTCCCCGCCGAACGAGTTCGAGCAGGGGACTATGAAACGGGCTCCGTACGTGTGTGTGTCCGTGTGTGTGTCCGTCCGTGTGTCCGTCCGTGTGTCCGTCCGTGTGTCCGTGCGTCCGTGCGTCCGTGTGTGATCAAAATGTTCAGTTTGCTACTTCTCTGTCATTTATGAGCCGATTTTGATTCTGTTTGCTTTATATGATAGCACTATGTGGGAGCTTTGAAACTTCTACACAGAATTTCAGTTGTGACCTTTGACCTTGACCTTTGACCTATATTGTATATTTTGCTACAAAATGCTACTCCTTCGCCATTTCTAACCCGATTTCGATTCTGTTTGCTTTATGTGATGGCACTAGGTAAGGGCTTCAAAAGTTCTACACAGAATTTTGACCTTTGACTTCTTTGACCTTTGACCTTGATTTTTGACCTGTATTGTACAATTTGCTACAAAATGCTACTCCTTCGCCATTTCTAACCCGATTTCGATTCTGTTTGCTTTATGTGATGGCACTAGGTAAGGGCTTCAAAAGTTCTACACAGAATTTTGACCTTTGACTTCTTTGACCTTTGACCTTGATTTTTGACCTGTATTGTACATTTTGCTACAAAATGCTACTCCTTCGCCATTTCTAACCCGATTTCGATTCCGTTTGATTTATGTGATGGCACTAGGTGAGGGCTTCAAAACTTTTACACAGAATTTTGACCTTTGACTTCTTTGACCTTTGACCTTGATTTTTGACCTATATTGTACAATGGCTACAAAATGCTACTCCTTCGCCATTTCTAACCCGATTTCGATTCCGTTTGCTTTATGTGATGGCAGCAGGTGAGGGCTTCAAAACTTTCTACACAGAATTTTGACCTTTGACTTCTTTGACCTTTGACCTTGATTTTTGACCTGTATTGTACATTTTGCTACAAAATGCTACTTCCGGCGGGGACATATATTACGCACCGCATAATTTCTACTTTTCCTTGTTATTATTATTATTATTGTTATTATTATTATTATTATTATTATTATTATTATTATCATTGTTATTATTATTATTATTATTATAACTATTATTATCATTATTTTATTACTTTTTCCTCTTTCCTCCTAGGTTTTGTGAATAATGGGACGTCGCCGATCAAAGCGCAAGCCTGAGGCAAAAAAGAAGACCTTGGGAACACTGGAGACACAGTTCACATGCCCTTTCTGCAACCATGAAAAGTCATGTGATGTAAAGATGTGAGTAACAAGTGTTTCCATTCTTTAGAATCTTTATCAGTCATTTTACCATGTTCATGAAATCAGGTCATTTGAAAATATAACAGGGCAATGATTTTTGTTTCCCCCTGGAATTATGTGTTACCATTGATTTTTTTTCTTCTTTTGTTTGAGTTTGAATTGTCTTTGATTTCCATGATGGTGAAATATTGTGTGTTTTATACAGTTACTTGGTGTGTATGATCCTGAAAAATTGTTGCTGGAAAATAAAATAAATTGAAATTGAAATTGAAATGGATGTTGGACATTATCAAGACAATGTGATGTTCCATGACTTATCTTTTTTTATATACTGTATACACTTTGCCCTATTGTATTGCAGGGATCGGACCAGGAATGTTGGCGTTATCTCTTGCAGAGTCTGCCTGGAGGACTTTCAAACAAGCATTACATGTATCCTTTTACATTTTACATTTTGTTGTGCTGATAGTGACCATAAGTGAGTTGAAAACAAAATGCCCTCTGTTTCCTATGTCTCCGTGTCATATACTGTAAAATCAGAAATGTTCACATGCATGAAACTTTCACAATTTTCGCCAGGAGCCAAGATTTGTGAGACTAAAATGCATGTGAAAGGTTTTGTCTACACAATGTATTGAATGCCAGTGGTAATCTGCGAAAGTTTCATGCCTTGAAAAAAAGTCCCATCGGCTCCAAATCGAGAATGGTTATGGTTACAATAACCAAAGCAGGCTTCATTAGAGTTGCAGAAGATTAAACTATTTCGGAAAGTTTGACATTCATTCCCCCATTATTTAAAAAGAAAATAAAGATATAAAATGCCTCTTCTTTCATGATGTATACTAATGTGAACCAAAAAGACCCCTAAGCTAATAGGGTTCTTGACAGAGTCCAAAGTGCTGTCTTTTAGTATGAAGTTTCATTAAAATTTGAACAATAAGCCATTCAAATAAACTTTTTTTTTTTCAAACAGTTTCTCTCGAAGTAATCTTTCATTACTAATACCATATTAGGATTTCAACGAGAGGCCATAGGCTATGACATCTCCAAAATCCTATTAATTGTGCGAGAAATAGATTTATGTTCACCTGGGACAAGCAAGCCACAAACAAGCTTTTTTTCTCTAAGATACAAGTACTTCCAAGAAAGGTTAAATCAGAGTTGCCAACTGTTACTTTTTTGCAGTAGTTTATACTGTTTTTTTGCCCAAAATACTGCAGGCTTCATGGAGAATATTATTTTTCACCTAATCGTAGGAAATGAAATAGGAAAAGTAGAAAAAAAATGTTTTCCCACCAGAAATACTGCTCAGAATACTGCAGTGCTGTTAATAAGTTTGGCATCCCAGGGTAAAGTGTACCTGAACAGCAACGAAATATATGTCATGATATTTAGTAGGACATCTAGAAGGGATTTCTGTGTGTAAGCTGGGGGCAGTCACAGTGTATACCCCATAAAAAGAGATGATTAGCATAGGAAGTTCTCGGTTGACATTACTAGTAGTTGTGTGAAGCAGATGAGAAATGGGACTGATATGTGAGGAATGCTTGAACCCCCGTTTTTATATTTGGCTGGCTTCCAGTTTGCAGACTCAGTGTAACAGTCTATTTCCTGGCATCCAGTAACAACTGTCTTCCATTGTCAGATGTTCTAGTTTGACTCACCCATGAAAGAGGTAACTTGTCTACTGATGCAGACCCAGAGTATTCTGTTCAGGGTTTTAAAGTGATTGCTGTTTTTTGTTTTTGCTTGTTTTAATGTTATCATTTTTTATTTATTTATTTATTTATTTATTTATTTATTTATTTATTTTTTTTTTTAGCTGTTACAAAGCTCATCTAAAGGGAATTCATTTTTTTTTCTTTAAAGCAAGAGTATTATTTACATTTTGATTGCTGGTATTTTTTATTTTAATAGAATATTTTTCCCAACCTCAAAGCTCATCTATAATGATTCATTATCATTTTTCATTTTTTTATGGGAAAGTAACAAAAACAGTAACAGAAGCAACATAGTAAACAAATGCAACACTGCCTTTCTCATTCATATAATATGATGACTATGGTGTTTGTATTTTGGAATCAAATTCAAATGAGGTCTGAGTTTGTCACTCACTTAGGTCTATTTTGCTATTATGGGGAGTCCTAAAAAAAAAAAAAATTCCAGAAGGGTCCTGTATACATTTTCAGCTAGATAGATTGTTGAATGGTCTCTGTAAGGGTCATACCTGGTAGTTGGGCAATGATCTGAAATGAGCATGATGTGCTGCAAAGGAGAAGTCAAGCATGAATATTTAATTCTTCTCGAGTCTTTGATCTCAGCTTGAATCATGAGTTGATGGGACTTGAGGAAGATGCACTTTTATTTCCCTGGCCTATTACACGGTTGACATGTCATGTACAAAAGATTACTTTTTGTGGCAAAGACCAGGAAGGGCCTGGGATTTTTTGAAGCGCAGAGAGAATAAGAAAGGACAAGGCGAGTCACTCCAGGCAGCGGGGGAAAGGAAAAAGAAAAGAGTAGTATACGTGTAGTATGATGAAGGTGAGAGGGAGGACAGTTGGGACGTGGCATTTGTGATGTTGGAGGAACAAAAGTTTTAATGGGGCGAAGAAAGAGTCAACCAAGTAAGGGAGTCCCAACACAGAAACTGTAGATGGCAAGCTCGTCCTAATTACAGCGCTGGGCTAATGCAAATCTGTCATGTGTGTTACTTGTGACTCTTTAAAATGCTGCTGTGTACATGTTACCATATAACTTCCTTGCAGTCTTCGTTCCGCACACTCTTTTGTCAGCATAAAATAAAAACAAAAAAACAAAAATCTGATTAGTAAGCAAATTCTATGGACAAGACTTGGCCTCCATCCCTAATAGAATAATGAATCCAAGGTTTCCACCTTCTCATAGTCTTTAAAATATCTTGGTTTAGCTGTGTTCTGCTCTCATGAATGCTTTCAAAAGTAAATATCTGCTCCGTGTAGAATTTGACTTCAGATCCAACAAAAATAACAATGATGATTTCATTTATTTCTCCTTGAGAGCAGTGATCTTAGTTGCAGCCATATGCAAAATTTACACTAAAGTTCCATATTATTAGGTGATGGCATGATCTCTGAATCTCACATTTGCTTAATCTTCTTTAATGACTTTTTTTCTCTCTCTCCTGTCTAATGTGCCTTTGAGAAGTTAAAATCATATTTTATACTTTAAGATAGTTGTACAGTTGTATGATATTAGCTGCCTTGTCTTTCAGTAGTAGTGAGTAAGAGATTTAGGTAGAATCAATGGTCCGATCAGCTTGTTTTTTGCTTGACTGTCCTTGTAGTGTTTCATGTACTAATCTTCTTAATAAAGGAAGTGTTGTACTTTAACGAGATTTTACCCTTGCAGTTGGTTTATCCGTAAAACTCAGCAACCACACTATTTTGCTATGTCACACTAGAATGGTCAAGATTGCAGAAACAAACCTACTGCTGAAAGAGAAAATTGAAGAACTGTAAACAAAGTCTGTTGCTGACTGCCCTTGTGCTCTAGCTCTGATGTATATCTATCTTACAAATACCATGCCCAAATAGGCCTACCGTATGTGTTAACAATGTCTTCATGGCATTTACTTACCCCCCCCCCCCCCCCAACTTAGGAATGCCCTACCCCTGTTCATCCATAAAGCTTTATCTTTAGAAATATTCCGGAAGGTTTTAAAAACCCACTTATTGACTTTATGATTTCAATTTGTTATAGCTGTGTTAGAAAGAGTAATCTGTGTGATCTTACTTGTAACTATAACCATCGTGAACAAACTTATGCTTAGTAGTGTGTACAAAGTTGATATGGTTATCTTGGTTAACATTGTATAGCAGGCAGTGTGTCTATTGACCAGCATGGCTGTCCTCAGTTCATTGATGCTATCAAAGCCTGTGTCCTTCTTTATACAGACTCAACGAAAGTGGCCCTACTTCTTCCTCTTTTTGCAATTCCTTGTTAAGGCTCCCAGAGTGCTGTGCACAGTGTTCCGCTAATCTCATCCTTCTCTCACACACTTTGTCAGACACTTTGTAATCTACCATATTAGTCGACATTTCTAATGTTGTCACTCCATGACACATAAAGAGCTATTCTGGGCATGCATAAAAGTTACATTATAAAAGATATGATAAGTAAAGATTTTTCCAGTGTTGTGTCAGAGGTCATTTATGATGTGAAATCCTTGGTCACTTCTCTTTCCTTGACCAGTCAATCAATCCATAGATCTATCAGAACCAGTGGATGTATACAGCGACTGGATCGATGCCTGCGAACAAGCCAATGCCTAGCCCCAGTGACGTCACCCCTGGTTTCTCTCTAGCCTCTTGATGTTTATGATTTTTGTTTTTCATTTAACAGGAACTTTTTTTCATCACTTTCGGTACACATTCTTTCGCAAAAGTGACTTTCCAGAATAATGCTGTCAAGGCAATATTTTGACCAGGTTCATTTTTCAGTTTTTCTGCGTATATATATTTACTCATCTCTACCATTAATGTTTTTATGGAAAGTAGTTATTGATAATGGAGAGTGCTACATGTAGATGCAAAATTAAAAGCTTGTGTCATCTTCTGATCTGAGCAGAAATGAATTGTAGTCAGCCACTACATTGACAGCGTGGAAATCATGATCATTGTTCCTCTTCATTTATCAGTAAAACTTTTGATGGTTGCATTTTCCATGCAAAGCAGAACCAGCAGTGTTGAGTGTTTTGTGTCATACAAAAAAAAAAAAATATTTCCATACAAAATGAAAAACAAAAACATTGCATTTATCTACAATTTATATTAGTAATTGATCACTAGGGGTGACTAACAGTAGTGGAGGTGTCATGTACATTTCTTGCTTTAGAAATTAAACATTGTTCTTTAGTCTTAGCACAAGCAGCTTGAACATCATTACGATGAAATCATGATTCATATTTCTTTGATGCAGTACATGATTTTTTTTCTTTGTTTATGTCTACTGAACATGTTTAAAATCCAATGTTGTTTAACAAGTTTAGCATTGTATTGATGTATTGACCAATGTAAGCACAGCAAATGCAAAAACATGTCTTCATGATGCCCCCTGCTTTATTGTATATACCTTTAAATCTCCATTATTCATTTGAAATACCTGTACTGGTATTTGATTTCTTTTTCTTTTCTTCATTTTTTCCTCTCTTGCTTATAAGTATTCCAGGTTTTAAAGGGATTGCTGTTTTTCTCTATATGAGAATGATTAGGAAGTATTGTAAAGTAGACCTTTGACCCTTTATTACTTTTGATCAGTGGGAGAAGACCATCCAATTTGCATATCAGTACCTGGTATATTTCAAAGGGGTTATTTACCACCTACAGTATTGTAAGGATTGTTGATGGAATTGAAAGTGAAATATTCAAGTGAATGTTGCCATGAAATTACATAGGACCAAGGTGTGCAAATGTTTAGCTCTTTTCCGTTTGCTGCAGAGTTCTGCATCTCACCAATTAGCAGTGTTCACTGCAGTATGAACTAGCTGCGTAGCTGGTTTATATAGAGTGCAATTGATATACGCCATGGCAACAACTCGAGCCACAGGAAATAAGTCAAGTTATCTGTGGTATGACGTGCTGAGACATAAATGAAATGTTGTACAGCATAAAACCAGCTTGGCTGGTAGGGTTCTGATGTCATTCTACAGTTTATGTCAGGGCTCAAATTAGGATTCTTTCCTCTTTTTTTTTTTTTTTCAAGAAAAAGCTGCTACTAGTATGTTTTCATGCAGCACACATAAGAGGTTCTAGAAAGGGCATTAATGGTGTCCAAGGTCAAACAGTGATTCTTTGCGAGGCTAATCATCAGAGTGTATCCACAGCTATGACTTTCGGACTGATTTGAAGGTCCCCTGTCAATCATGTTATTTGACCTGTTCTGATGTAAAATGATCTACGAATTGCAGATTTTGGAACTGATTCTGCACTCACGAAGCTCTTCCTTTTACAGAAAAAAAAGATAAATTTCTCATACCTTTTGTGATGTTGTCATGACGAAATTCAGCTGAAATATGCATCACATTACAAAATGGTATGTGTGAAGACCCATTCGCATCAGCAGATTATCATTGCTATTAATACTAGTTCTGGAAAAGAATTTGATGTCATGGGGCCTTTAAGCCCCGTCTTTTCATGTTGCATAATTCTCTGACATGTGGGTTCACTGAAATGCACGTCTTTAATACCGTAGACACGAGGTCTGATAGTATACAAATAATATGCATCAGTGAGAGCATTCTTAAAGTAAGAATAACAACACAAGGTACCCTTGGACCAGTCTAACATGCCCTTGGTGATAACCAAGGGTGTTTGGACTATTTGGAAGGGACCGAGTGTGAGTAATACTCTTGCTTGAACAATCTGTATGTGTATTAATTGCTTTGTAAAATAATGAAGCAGATCTTTATCATTTCATAAATCACCCTTATCGTGAGTAAATGCAAAATGCATCTACAATTGTGTCATAAGCTCCCACTAAAATTATTATTTTTTACTTAATTTTTTGGTGTTTTTTTTACTCTGTGGGATAAAGAGTGTGCCTGCTGTAACCATGTCTTTATTTTGTCCAAACTCAATTGAGCCTTTTAATTTTTATTTAATGAGAACTATGACTTTATGTCATTGAGCAGTGTGAATAGACCGTGTATATAAAGAGCAAAGTTATTGCTGATGTAAATATGTAAATAGGGGAGATATTAAAAAAAGAAGCACACATGTTGAATGCATTTTTGTGGCAGGCAGGCACGCTGAGTACCGTTAGGTATCTACTGACTTGTTCTAACTCTTTGTGATCGTGCAACGCAATTTATCATTTGTGGATAGTATTCAGTGGAATATCAGAAAAAACAACAACAGACGAACAACTTTGCTTCATTCAGGGGAATGCTGTGATGAATTATCAAGTTGGAATTTGCATATTGCATGTAGTAATGCGATATCAGACAACATAACTACAGTTGAACCTCTCTTATCCGGCCTCCCTTTATCCAGATCTCTCTATTATACGGACGCAATCTCACCGTGATTTTTTTAAAATTATTACGGGAGGAAAGGGGGATTCCCAACTCCTTGAGAACTCCTACACAAACACACATGAATTACATATACTTGATACATTTCTTAATAATTATTTAGGTAAATCATCCCAAGAATTTATAAAAGAAAATGATTTCATTCTTGCAAACGCAAACCTCTATTTTGGGGTCTGTTACTGAGTGTAACAATGAAAAGGTTGCAGTATACACATTACTACATGTGGTACTACAATGGGCTACATCAGTACATGTATATGTATATGTACATGTATAAAGCATTGAGTCTCCCGTATCCGGCCAAATCCCTTATCCGGATGAGCCCCGGTCCTGACTTGTCCAGATATGAGAGGTTCAACTGTATATGCTGTGACGGTAATCTGATTTTTTTTTCAATCATTCCTGAAAAATGCATGCAAATGTTATTTCTGGTGATTGTTTCTGACCAAGTAGGTGATCGGTCATGATGATTTAGGTGATTACCAGAATGCCTGGAAAATATTTGATTTGCAGCTTATGATAATTTGCCATTAATCAGTTTACGTATTTATTGGTTCATCCAAGGTTTGTAATTTAAAGCAATGTAGTGTATTTTGAGAGTCATTTATGGCCTAAATATGGCAAGACAGTCTGTATCCTATGGGGTAAAATTGCTTGAAAGAATCATGCCAAAAATTTACCCAAGGTTGAAATTTTTTTTGTTCATTTTTTAAAGTTTGTGTAGTTTTTTTTGTGTGTGTGTTTTTGGATATTGCTTATCTTGAAATAGTGACATGGTTCACAACGATCAAGATGTGTTTTGCACATGAGTTGACATTTTAGAAAACAAATACTGCATGTGAACATCAGGTGTCTATATAGGATTTATCTACCCTGTGTAATTTTGAATGGCTCAAATTGCATGTCATTTTTTTTTATTCTGTGAAGAGTGGGCATGGAAGCCACATTTATGAGTTTATGAATTACAAAGTGATAGAAAAAAATTGTCAACTTTTTCATGCTTTGAGCAAAAGTTTAAATCATGCCTAAATGATTTCCATCCATGATACCAAAAAGAAAGATTTCCTTTTCTTTGAAGGATGCTTGTGTGAAGGCTAATGTGAAGGTTAATGTGAAAGGTACTATGCTCAAATGTGAGGTTAAAAACAAAATCTATGATTTTTGCGAATGGAATATTGATTTATATTTTGTTTCTTTCTTGAGGAGACAGTAATGGTCTTGGGATGACAAGATAATATTGTAAATCTGTACATGTTGCTTAATTTTCTTCAATGTCAGTCCAGCCTTGATATAATAAATGCAGTTTAATGCTACAATCAATCTGTCACCATTGGTACATAAAATATATGAAGAGTTTGTTCGCAAAAACCGATAAGTCCATTTTTGAAGATTTTGAAGTATGGTCTATGTCATAAAGTACAAAATAATACCTTTTAAATGATATATTGGTCACTACATATAAAGGTAAATTTTTGAAGTTATGGTCAAAAGAAGCGAAAATGTTCTTATTATTCTCTTTATTTTTCTTGACCTTTAATCGCATATATTTCCATTTGGCAAGTATGGACTTATCGGTTTTTGCGAACAAACTCTTCATATGTATTTCGAAATTGTTGCTGTTAGGGACAGCAGAAATATGCTACTTCAATGGTTGATGAATCGTGATACACCTGTATGTGTGTGTGTGTGTGTGTGTGTGTGTGTGTGTGTTGTTTTGGGAAAGCATGTGGGATATGGGGGAAGGGTGTCTGCTGAGCTCTTTGTGGCTTCGGCTTCCTGAGCCCTGTTGCAAAAAAAAAAAGAAGATGCAATCATAGTTTATGTATGGAACTCAAACATAAGTTAGGTATCAGCCAATCAGAATTGAGTATTCAGAGACTCGTGTCTAATTTCGTGACTTCATGTTTGATCTCAACTTTTATACAACAGGGCCCTGGTTGCATTTCAGGATTAGGTTCGCCTCACCTCCCTGATTTGATTTGACTCTTGCAACACTGCGTGTTAACCACTATTTAATAGTTAACATCGTGATAACTTCTGAGAGTGTGTGTTTGTGTGTGTAATCTTGTGTGCTTATGTCATCATCAGGGCTTCGCCTTCCACGCTCTTCAGATCAAAAGATGTTGATGCACAGAAAAACAAAAACAAACACACACACAAGGGGAAATATATTTACAAAAATGCACATACTATCCAAGCATGACTGTGAGAACCAGTTTGTTGCTCTGCACGATAAATCGAAGAACAAATAATCAGTTACTGGTACTAAATGCACTCTCCGTTGCAAAATTGGGTTTGCCAGATTCTTCACATTGAGAATGATTTATTTACCTTTTTGATTGTGAATTACAACAATTTTTTTCTTTTTTATTTATTTCTTTATTAACGTGCTGGAGGCGTCGCAGCCTCAGGGTACCTTTAGAGTCAATTGTGGAGGATAAATGATTATGAGGTTTTAAACACTTGATATAGGCCAGCAAGTACAGGACCATTGCATTTCATGCAGTTTAGGTTGAACGACAGCAAATGTCAAGTTAACACAGCCCAACAGTGATGATCATACTTTAATAAACTCTGGGCAGTATTTTATAAACAGTTAACAATAAGAAAAAATGTATCTACCTTGCCTTTATGCATGTGTGTGTGTGTTTGTCTGTGTGTGTGGGGGGGGGGGGGGGGGGGTGGGTGATGATAGCAAAGAGAATAAATGGGTACTGTATACGCCATATACTTTGCGAGTGTAAATTTTCGCGAATCAGGAATTCCTGACGATTTCATGAGTGGTTAAATTCGCGATCATGGAGTCCTGTACTGAACGGAGAAATGTACACGCGTAAGTCACATCCACATCAGAATCAGAGTCAATATTTTCGTGTGTCTTTAATTTCGCAAATAGCACCTGACTCACGAAATTCGTGAAAATAAAAACCTCACGAAATATTTGGCGTATACAGTAAGTTAACAAATCAAGAATAAGTCCATCACACAACAAACATCTATAATGTTCTATGATTCAAAATTTATTACATCTGATAGTAGTACACATTTATCTTTTGATCACATCCAGACAAAAAAAAAAAAAAGATAGAAGAAAAATAGAAAAAGAATAATGGACTTTTGGATTAGGAAGGCCAACATTTCAAGAATGATTCAATCAGGAGTTTACATCGTACTAGTAAGTGCATTGTCCTCTCCATTTTACAGAAGTGACCTCCCTTTTGGGGAGGTAAATTGTGTATGTCACTACAGGTTGTAGTGTATATGCATCACTGTAAACCTTACAAGCTGCAGTGTGGTTTGTTTCACCTGAAGACCTGCACTGTAGTATATGTTCTGCGCATTATGATGCCTGGGTTGGAGGAAACACATCATGCCATCTTATTTATTGTAGACTATATGAGATAACTGCTGGCATTTATGACAGATCATATCAGAGCCAAACTTTTACATTATGTTAGTGACCTTTGGTGAAGATAGTAGAGAAACGAATGATAAATACATACAGTGTGAGCTGACATTACATAATTATTCATAATGTCTTTAGTTACAGGGCCGTCAACATTAACAAAACCAAAGTCTGGAAAGTTCTGAAGAGTAAACGGGGAGATACTAGTCCAGTGGTCCCTGCTTCATTTGGAGGGGTCGGGATCCAAGTTTTTCTCCCACCAAAGCTGGGTTCCCGCTTAAAGCAGTCTCCGATTATTAGGTACCACATGGTAATTACGACATGAATCTCAACAGGCAAAAAAGCATTCCCGAATCAAGAAGGCTTTTACATTTCTTTGTCAGGACTGACAAGATGTCCGACGTTTTATGAGGAGCCTCCGACATGTTCAGTGAAACTTGGCAGCTCTGTAGATACTTTAGCCATGGTCAACATAAGCTTGTATATAAATGACTCTATAAGAATACTAACTCTTTGTCACAAAAACATGCACAAAAGCCTGGACAAACGGAAAACAATATGCACATATGATATGGACAGGAGCTTAAAGGAACACTCTTGTGACTGCTAAGCAGACTTTGTGACTAATACCTGGGCAAAAATGCACAGCTTTACTCTATGTTACATGTAGTTGTGTGATAACATGATTTTTTTTGTCTTTTCCCCGACATTGATCAGTGCACATACATTGTAAACTAGGTTTTATTTTATCTATTTATTCCCCCTTTTTTTTTTGGCCGATATCCCCTGACATTACATTTATTGAGACAGGGACATAACATGAAGTGCAATATTTGGTGATCAAGCATTCTCCCATAAATACACTTTTTTTTTAGATTCGAGTAAATTTACTTGCCAACGCAATGTGCAATAGCATCATTCACGATGTATCTAAAATTATAGGACACCATCGACACTGATGCGGAGTGGATTTTCATTATTCACACACTGTTCCTCATCCCCACCACCTAACCATTACAAAATTAAGGTGTTTATTTCATTACATTTTAGACATCATGTCATATCTCCTTACAGGGCAAATCTTGTGCATCAATAACAAAACAGTACTATGGGCCATGATGTAAACAAGGCTTGCACAAAATATATGTAGGTACTGTAAAATGGCATCAACACAGGGTGGTATCATTAGCTGAAATTGCTATACAAAAGCACTGTCTATGAATAAATATTTATTATGGCCAGCACAAGCAAAGCTCATCCTGATTTATGATGTTAAAATGTGGATATGGATAGATTGTAGATAACACTGAAAAATACAACTAGGGTTTGGAAATGCATGTCAACCATGCTGTTGCAGTTTGACGATTTATGTCATTACGGTGGATGACCCGATTAATTTAAGCTGGTATCACGGTCACGCAGAATTCTGAAAAAAAAAATTCCAACTTTGTTATATCTCCATATTTTTGTTGTTGTTCTACATGAATCAAAAGTATCTGGCTACATGTTATGACACTATCTGACCTGTGACATGCTAATTTACATCTCTCTGGTCATTATGAGTAGCGGGACAAAAAGGAACAACTTCTATCTGTGAACAGAGTCACTGACAAAAGTAGGGTGGGTGCCACTGATATAAAGAATACACATTTTATAGCAGCAAGAAAATGTTTACCAAGAAGAAGAATCTCTACACTTGTGATGTTGGAAAAAAAAAAAGAGTTATAATCGCAGACAAGCATGAGCGTGACTGCAGGTAGCGGCAAAGCGGCACATAAATGCATTACAAATCGTGATATATAGAAGACAAAAAAAAAATAAGAACAGACAACATACATCAATCTATCATGAGTACTTGAAACAAACTTTAAAGACTTCTCTCAATGCCAGGCCTCGATGACTTTCAGCAGTTTGCCATATCTGCCATTCCAGTGATGTGAGAAGTGGACACACATCGACCTTGGGCAGGCATTACGCTGTTGTGCCTGCATGTGTTTTAACTGTGGGTTAATGACCTTAAAACCGAAAATGTTCATCAGCAACGTGAAGGTACGGATGCTTGACGTCTCTATTCCTCAAAGATGTGTGGATTGTTGCAAGTTGAAGGGGGAAGGGTTACATCTAGCTATCATACACTTGTGACAACAAGCATAGTACTATGCCAAGCCCACCATACAGTTACTATCTACTGTGTTAACAGACGCATGCTCAAGGGGCAGAACAGCATAGAATTGAGAGATACAACGTAGTGACTGTGGCTGGAGAAACAAGTGGATCACTTGAAAACGTGCTGCTTGTTTCTTCTGCTATCATTTCTTAACCCTTTCTGTACCAGGGACTTTGGACACTGTGTACAATGCCATGGGGTATTCTGTGTCAATCAGCACTTAAAGCACAAAAAGGGTTAATGTATAATGTATAGGGTGTATAGTGTCATCAACACTCATGCTCACTGATCTGGGACATTCCCACAGTAGTGGTCTGGGAATGCTAGTGCTGATCATCTCTCTGGCCATTCGGTTCACACATTGACAAAATGAAACGCCTTTTCCCATTGGCTGTCCACCTTTGCATCGGTACCAAGATGTCTGAGAGAAGTCCTGTGATTGGTTGGCTGAATTTGATACATCATTTCCTTACTGTACTCTGACTTGGTAGTCCCCGTTCTGTGTGATGTACCTCACCCATGGCAGAGCCTGGTAGCCACTCTTCTCTATGATCTTCAAATAGCGAACCTATGATACAAGGAAAAAGAAAGAAAGAAAACTGGGTTGACCATGCTGTAGTGACCAGCAAGTGCAGCTGAATATGGGCTACTGTAAAAGTGGAAATTTTCGCACATTTTGCGCAACCAGAAACTAGCGCGAAAATAAAAGTACGCGAATATTTTTGCTTGCTGTATGTTCCTGTACTTGGTTCTTGATTCCACGGAATTAAAAACACACCAAACTCTTCTCACCCGGCCAAGCGCAAAAAATTAGTCGCACGAAAATATCCACTTTTACAGTATCCAGCCCTTTTCTCAGATGGATATGAAACAGACAAATTGAACTGAATTGCATAAAATTCATTTGTTTTAAATGGCCACTAAGGAAGCAATACATGCTTGTAAGAATGCCACCGCAGGACTGAGAGCTTATAGTCCTCTCCAAAGGACTATAAAGCAATGAGTATCAATTCCTTGACTAGGGGCAAAACTGCTTCAGAAAGGGACTCAAATCACCAGGGGACTCAAACTAACAGGGACCTTGTGATTATCAACCCATAGCCTTATCCCCTTAGCCACAACAGCTCCACATATAAAGCAGCTTACATCCAACAAATACTTGGCAACTTTCTTTTCTTAGCACACCAAAATGAAGCTGCATACATTCATCAAGGGAATACCAGTTTTCATTTCTAGGTACTAAACATGCAAAAGGACAAATGCAACAGGAATGCTAGCTTTCCTGCTCATATTTACACAACATATTATATATCAATACAAGTGAGGTACTGTATATGATAATAAATGCTAACTTTTATATTGCCTTACTATAAGAGACATTCCGTCTATTACAAGTAATAATTATAAAAAAAACAACAACAGCATTCAAGAAGGCCAATACCAGACTCCACAGCTAGGAAATTTGGGTGCCTACATCGTTGGGGTTAGGGCGGGTTCAAGACGGTCTCACCTGAATACCGGACGTCGTGAAGTAGGGGATCTCAAACTTGACGCTGATGGGTGGCCGGCCCTCCGCCTCCTCAGCCGCTACACTGGGCAGATTAAAGTGGGCTCGCATCAGGTACTCCTTACCTCCCTACACACAGAGAAGACAAATTAGAACACACAGAAATATGAACAGAGGCAGATATGAAATATGTATGTAAAACTAGTGCACAAGGAAATGCATCCTTGATATGTGGAATTCTGCATCTCCTGTGAAATATGTCCCATATATCCTAAGACAATGCGAGGACTACATCTAAATATCCATGAAATATAAACATAGTGTTATCACATTGCCTGACCCTAACTTGCATTCTTTTCTCACTCATACAAGTCATCAATCACTTTACCTTTACGACAAAATAAATGCCCTACGCATACACAGATGCATACAGTACTTGTCAGTATGTCAGTAAACTGTCTAGCAAGAACAGTCCCCATCAACGAGGAATACTTTATGATGTGAAAATTTTTCAAAAATACATGCACAACTGAAGTAGCTGAAAAATAGCAAGTGAATATTTTTGAAGATATCTAGATATATATGCAAAAAATTCATTCTGTCAGAAAAACTTCAATCAAGTGAAATTCAATTCAAAGTTCAATTCAAAGTTTATTTCATTTTTCGACAAAACATATGTTTCACTTCTTTTGATAACAGAGAATAAGGTAAATAGAACATAGTGAGATGATAAAGACTGTACAACAATTGAGGACCTAAAGTAATCATACATTGTATAGTAAAAAAGAAACAGAAGTGATCGAAGTGAAGTACATGTATACCGTTGCTTAAAGTGCGAAAAATGGAGGGACCCACTAAAAAGACAGAGCTTGTAGTGTGTGGGCCCCTCTGTTATAGGCCTGTTATAGGCCTATCTTGAAAAATTAATTTCCCATAGGATTCTTATTTTACAGTAGTTAATATACAAAGTCAAATTTATGTATAAAGAATGAATGGTTTATATACCCTGTGGAGAAAAACCCACAGAAACAAGCTGTGAGTGAGTACCTCAGCTAGCTTTCCTGTGACTACATAAACTCTCCATGCAATAACAATGAAGGCCCAGAAATGTGACATCACGATGCAGTACTCACTGGAAACGACTTGATGTGCCACACCACTGCGTTCTTCTCTGGCATGTACTT
The DNA here is from genome assembly GCF_040938485.1 of Diadema antillarum. Taxonomy (NCBI): domain Eukaryota; kingdom Metazoa; phylum Echinodermata; class Echinoidea; order Diadematoida; family Diadematidae; genus Diadema; species Diadema antillarum. Next base: position 27,815 of record NW_027272833.1, read on the forward strand.
GGCGAAGCCGACAGTCGTCTTGAACTTGGGTGAGTCGGCGTCGCTGGGCACTGGAATGATGACGTCAACGTTGTTGGCCGTCGACCGCCTCTTGAACTGACTCTTGGCCTTGATCATGTACTCCACACGGGAGTGAGAGTGCCGCTCGATCACAGACTCGATCCAGATCAGGGGTTTCACCTATCACAAATGCATTGAAGAGAGGCAGTTAATCATGTCTGTGCCAGGGGCTTTGGACTGTGTGTATAACATCATGAGGTTTTCTGTGTCGATTGGCTCTCAAAGCTCACAAAGGGTTAAACCATAAGATAGTCTTGGAAAAGCCCTAAATCCTGCATATGAATGAAGATATCTATGTTTTGTGTGCAAGCCTTTTCAACGAAGAAACCTGCTACCATGACAAGTTTCTGAACATCAATCCAGAGGAGTATTTTTCATCATTCAAGAAAACTTTTGTTTTTAACATGCATTTATAAAAATGATCTTTTCTTTTTTAACTTTAACTTCTCATTGCCAACATGATGACTAATGCATGGGAATTTGCATATCAAGCCATTCACAGCACAGCCAGTACCATCTCTCACATAATAATGCAGTACTAACTAGCAAAAGTACACCGACACAGAACTGTGAAATGATCCATGCACTGAAGAGAAAGGATGTGTCTTTGCATATCACATTCTGTGCATTACAAAGAGGACACTGCTTTCTAATTTGCATCCATCAATACTGTGATTTTCAGCATAGCCTTACATTCGATATTAGACTGTGTTTTGCATGTCATGTTTACAAGGGTCACTCTCCTCTGCTATTGGAGCAAAATCTTCTTAGAACTTACCTGTTTCAAAACAACAACAACAACAACAACAACAACAACAACAACAACAACAACAACAACAACAACAACAACAACAACAACAACAACAACAACAACCAAATACACATGTAAGCAAACACCTGATCACATCAACAAGGCCTTGCACCATGCATGTCTTCAAAAGAAACCACCTGTCACATACTTCAAGCATTGCTCTTCAAACTCACATGCGTGTTGAGCCGGTAGGACATGAGCTCGAACTCGCCGTCCGGCGGGATGAAGGATATCGTGCGGTCGTTCTCGAAGCGGGACAGCCGCACGCACTGGTGGAACTTCACGTCCTCCAGCTCGACTGACTTGCTCTTCCCTCCTTGTGGGGAAGGAACGGGAGGTGTCCGGGCAGAGCAGGATGAATGGCAGAAAGATCAGATGATGCAGAGAAGAGATAAAGATGATGGAGAGAGAGGAAAAAGAGAACAAAGAAACTAGGATAAAGCAGCTGTGTTCCGGTTAGTTCAGAAATTTGAAGAAAAAAAAATCTGCAGGACAGCTTTTCTAACTACACAGAATCTGAGCTAGAGAGAGCCAGGTGTTAAAGCATTAGTATACCCATGTACACATTGTAGTGAAGGCATTACACATTGTTACACAATGGTGACCATTCGGACAAGACATTCAGAGCTACGTGTTGGCATATCGCTTTCATATCATTTTGTAAACAACACTAAGATTTTGTAGGCAATTAGCAGTCAAGCAATCATTTCTTGTTCTCTCTTGTTCTCTTTGTTATCACTACAAGAAGGTATTGTCTCTCAAAAATATGTATTTAGACAAAATATAACAAGGACTGAATATGAAACATATCTGTTCTTAACTGGAATAGAGCAGCAGAATGTGACTTACTGAAATCCTTGGCAAAAATTTAATCAAGTATAGATCGAGGAATTGCCGGAGTAGAAAAGAATTGCACTAGCGTTTCCTTTTATTCATTCAATAATTGACACTCTAAATCCCATTACCCGGTATATGTCAAGTATATCAACAAGATTATAAAGCAAAGCGTTGGAAAGCCAGTAGACTTGTACACGCCACTTACTGCCTGTGTTTTCAAAGAGCACTTTGTCGTTGAGGCCCAGGCGCAGCTCCGGCATCCCGGAGAGGAAAACTCTCATCTTGATGGCTCCAATGATCTCACTCCGCAACACGTTACCATTGACATTTACCTAATGAACGCAGGATGGAGGAAAAAACAGAAATGTACATAATACACCAGCCACCAGCTACCTTTGCAGTTCTAGTGACAAAAAAGGAGGCTGAAAATGAATATAGCTCAGTCAATGGTTTTGACGAGATTATGTGCACACACAAGCCATCATTTTTGGCACATGCAGTCAATAAGTGTACAAAATCACTGTTTTGACTTTGGTCTGAAAATGGCACTCTGCCTGCACATATGACATTTCTTTGACAACCTCCGTGTGATCTGAAGCTATTTGCTTCAAAGAGAAGTTCACTTCACATACAAATTCACAAAACTAGAAACTTGGTGAAAAAATGGAAGAAAAAGTACATGAGAAATACAGCACTTATCTGCCAAACAAGTGTCTAATATAAAGAGAAAAGAATATGCCACATTCTATGTTTTACATCTATAAATGACAGACAAAGAGGAAATGTGAAATGAATCCAGAGCTGCTTACCAGTAAATTGACAGACTCAATGACATCTAAGAAGACCTCATTTTTGCGGTATTTGATGTTATCACTCCGCCAGGAAACAGCATTGGTGATGGCTGGAGGTGGCTTGGGTGCTATCTCCAGCTTTTGACCCTCTTGTGTGATGTATCTAAATGTGCAGTATGGACAGTTATGAGGGTTGTCATGAATATGTATAAGACCCTATATCACAGGATGGGAAATAATTCTACCTGGAGAAAAAGAGGACAATTGGAAACTTGAATTGGTAAAAGTAAAACAACATCAACAAAATGAAAATAAGTAAAATTTGCACTCTGACCTGACAATGTGTACAATCCCACACTAACACTACAATGGTGTAGTGCTCATTAAACATATAAGCTACATGATCAGTGTTCACTGACAGCTAGTGTCCGGATATCAATGTCATCAAATTATGCTAGCAGACAGCCGAACAAAAAGGGTTATTACACAAAAAATTTTCGCACTCACTCTTGAAGTATTTTGCTGTCTGTGGTCTGTGGGTATCCAAAGTCGATGAGCTCGTCCAGAAGCTCATAAATGATGACAAAGTTATCCCTGATACTCTCCTCCTCCATCTCCTTGAAGTATTCTATGAAGACCTATTTCAAATGAAAATGAAATAAAATGAAAGAAAACGATTCCATTCATCTTTTGAAATGTCTATGAGATGCTACTCATGGAAATGTTGGTGTTCTTCTTTCTATTTGGAAAGTGTTGTGTAGAGTTGGCTTTTCATACACCATTGGTAAGTATCACACAAATTTTGAATGGACAGGCACATGGGGCTTATTCCTGCTGCAGTATGCCTTGCATCACAGGATTGACACTGAATTTCAACTCTCTTTCTTCTTTGGGAACTCTCCTCCTGAACATGCAGGCCATAATGCACACTCATGGTCCTTGATGGAGGTACAAAGGGCATGTAGTGTACTCAGTGTAGGACAACAAAAACTCTGCTGTCCTGATGAAGATCAGAGTATACAAACAGAAACATCGAACAAGCACAGTAACTGAGTATGTCTTTTATCCATGAAGTAAAACAAATATATACAGTATACATGATAGACTACAAGCCAACATTTGAAAACATAAGAAAGAGCCAACACCCATCTGCAGATGAGTATTTATCCCACATATAGAATTTAATGTAGAGAGTACTTGTATGTATCATGACTACACTTGACAACAGACACTGGAGTGAACTTCTTGATTAGACCTTCAATAAACTGAGCAGACAGCTTCAAAGATTCACAGGCATACCCTACACTTGTTCTGTACACATCGATGGTCAAGTAATCCATTTATCTATCAGCAAAGATAATGTAAATCATGTATTGTAATAGAGATGTACATGTACCGATTCCAAGAGATGAAAGATATGATCCGCTTACCTCTACCACTTTGTGCAGAATGGTGAATACAAGTGCAACGTTGGCATTTTTCTTCGAAATGGTGACAACTGGAGCGACGATGTTAAGGTTGTGATGCATAAACATACATTATTGATATATAATATACCTATCTTATACCTCTTGTCAGTGCTAAAATGTAATGACAGCATTCTATAAGATAAATGAAATCAAATTTCATCACACCTGTAAGATGCTAAATTTGTAAAACTTTCTTTTCAGTTGTAGTTCTTCTATAATGGGTCGTGAAAAAAAGTGAGCCCTTGAAGGAAAGTATATGAAATATGTGACATATTACTGAAAGACAGAATGGGGAGTGCTCTACAGGCACTGCTAGTCATTTGACCAAGACAAATGTTTCAGATACTTGTGAAAAGCCCAAATCAGAAGGAAAGTATTCCTCATTCCCTCCATTCAACTTGACGTCAGCCAATACACTTTCTGATTCCCACTAAATTCCTAACCCATATCTTTACGTATATCGCAACATACAATGTGTTCAACATTTACCATATTCTATACTCATTTAAAGGTGAATTCATTCCCACTAAACATGTCTGCTTTAACATAATACTTGCTTTGATGAAGGGTACTTACGGAACTCTTGCCTGCAGGCAGAGCCATACACAGCAATTCAGAAAATTAGAAATGAGGTTACTTTAGGACAAATTAGTTATCACAAAACATTTCCTCACCCTAGGAGTGGGTATTAACCTGAAAAATATGTGTAATTTGAAATGAAGATAATGTCCTGCTTTGATTGTTTGTTCATGGCTACACATGTCCTATAAGTAATACTTGTGCATACAAAGCCTTCTTGGAAAAGCAAACTTGTAAACAAACAAACAAACAAACACAATCTCCCAGTCAAGGATACTGTACAAGTTGTTGTGCTTGATGTACATGTAGTTGACCCCGCCATGAATGATGATGGGAGACAGCGCCTCCTCTTCCTCCCTGTCCATCATCAGGGTCATGAACTTATCGATGGCCGACATGTCAACATCTCCTCGGTAGTTTCGGGAGATGAGGACCTTGAAGGGGGAAGCAGAAGAAATGAAATAATCAAATGGCATCTAGAAAGGTTTCCACACTCTATTAAACCATTTAAAACTAGCACAAGGAAAAAAATCATGAATATGGTGAGAGAAAACAGAGTAGAACACTCTACTGGAATACAGGTCAGTAGATTCTACATTCAGACCATGGAATGATTACCAATGGTAGGTTTTTTTTTACACTGTACTTGTTTGGAAAATAACTACAATGTAGCTTCGCTTTTTAAAGGTAGAAACTTGCAAGGAATCTATACTACATCTAAACAAATATTAATCATTGACATTGCAGTTTAATTGAATACTGAAGGCACCTGTTCTTTTGGCCTCTTTGCTTTGGTCAGTGCCAGATTTTTTTTTCCTCGTCAAGATGGCTGGATCATGATCATGGATTCATGTAGGGTACTCAAGGTCATGCATGTCCTGTATTTTTCTATGTCTGATCAAGTCTGCGCTGGACAAGACCCCCCAATGCCATACAAATGTATGTCTATGGGATGTTGATGGTACATCCCGCTGAGGGCTGAGCTACCACCATTTTAGTTACCACCATCATCATGACCATGGGCATGGCATGGCTGCAACTGCAGTGTTTCATACCTTGTCAGTGCTTCTGCTTGTTTACTAACCAATATCCATCATGTCATTGTAAACTTTACCCAAAGTAGAAGTTGGTGCAGTGAAGTGATTGTCAATCTCTTATTCTGTAAAACTAGATTTGTTTCATCCTTCCACTGTCATTAATTAGACAGAGTATTAATGATAGAATAAGCATTTAGTGTCTATGTATGATGTATAAAGTAGACCCCTATTTTAGTAGGCTATACTCAATCAGTCAATGAAGGTTTGTTAGGTTTCACACCACACTGTCACCGATTTTGGCAACTTCTAATGTTCTATCTATATCTATCACCACGTAAAACACGCCACCACAAACAAAGAAATCTTACCTTCCCCTTTATATCGAGGATGAAAAGGGCAGATACTGACATGTCGGTTTGGTTTGGGTAAACTTAAAGGAGAATCAATCAACAAAATATGAAGATTTTCCTCATGATATCCGTCAATCTTTCACTGAAGCGCTGTTACTCTTAACCCTCACACGTAATACACGTCATGTCATACATATACACTACACACACGTACAATGCATTACCGCTACCGAATTGAGGGCGTGTGTGTGGGACCGGCGGCGTATCCAGCAACCTCGCATCCAGATGTATCAAACGGGTAAGCTTGTACTAGTAATAGAGGAAGAGACTGCTTGAATGTAAGAAATAACAATATTTCAATTCCAATTTCAACTAAAAACCAAAAACAAGCATACATCCGTGTTTACGTAAGAAATAATCATTGCTACATAAAAAGATACATGAATTACATATGAATGTTTTTAGGGCCCTTTAAGAAGCCAGGCTTATGAATGGGATCCTATACAAATACGAAGCTGAACTTCATGAAAAATGAAGACCATAAACATATACCAAAGAAATTTAAAATCTCTTTGGCAAATACACACACACACACACACACACACACGCACACTTTTTTTTCAATAATCCTTATTCTTCCACATTCAAACATGAAAAGACTACAAATTAAATTTGTTAAGATCGCAGCTGCTTATCTGTAAATTAACAAACATGTCGGAAAATACCACTTCCTCTTTTCCGACATGTTTGTTAATTTACAGATCAGCAGTTGCGATCTTAACAAATTTAATTTTTAGAGGGAGACAAAGTGAAGAAACTCGCACCTGAACCTTCACCCCTCTGTATAATATCTTTCTTTCCAAAGTCCCACTGGTTCCTTTTCATTCCTTTGATTTTCTTTCTTTTGATTATCCACTTTTTATTGTATGCAATATCAGTCTATCAATCATGTGGGGGAATGCACCCTACAAGCACTGCATTTTAGCATTCCTACCCATTTCCAGCATTTTCGCATACTTACAATATTTTATAAACTATATCCTTTATTATGTATTATGATGAAATTTATGTGTTTCTAGCTGTTGGAAACGGGGAAAATGGATGAAAAATAAATGAATGAAAAGTAATTTTCTTATTATTTCAGTGAGTTGCAACCGTCATGTTAGAGTAGAAATGTTTTTATGAGAGAGCAATAAACTAGTGTTGTCAGCAATAGTGAATATGAAAATGATATCATTATAATCGGATATATCAAAAACAACAAAGGACCAATTCTAGCACTGTCCCTCTTGGCACACCATGGACTATAATAGATTGCGATTTGACACTATCGACCAAAATGTTGGGAGCGTTTACATGCTCAACTTTACATATAAAGTGCAATTATTGACTCTTTTCGTGACAACAATTTCTTTAAAGAGAGAGAGAGAGAGAGAGAGAGGGAGAGAGAGAGAGAGAGAGAGAGATGAGATGAAACGCTTCAAGAAATATTCTTGAAAATGAATATTAATTTGTTTGTTCAATAACCTCCTGAAGATGTAAAGAGTTTGTTTGCAAAAACCGATAAGTCCATATTTGCCAAATGGAGATATTTGCGATTAAAGGTCAAGAAAAATAAAGAGAATGATAAGAAAAATTTTGCTTCTTTTGACCATAACTTCAAATTATAGTGACCAATATATCATTTAAAAGGTATCATTATTTTTGTACTTTATGAAAAAGATCGTACTTCAAAATCTTTAAAAATGGACTTATCGGTTTTTGCAAACAAACCCTTCAATATTGTATCCCTCCTCTTAATTCTATGGAAACTTTATTTGAGGCATACAAACCCGAAGTTTTGTTTTGTCTTCCTATATTTTGTTAAACAATGTAATTTGCTTCAACCCTTGGCATATTAAGTCAACAAATTGTTTTGTTTTTTAAAGTTCCGCTGTATTTATTCCACATAGCTTGATTTGAAACAATTTTTTTGAATAAAACATTAGTTTCCATTCAAAGCTCCAGATATATTGTAAATTGTTGTGTGCGTTTTTATCATTTGCACTTGATGATGTACCTGAACAGATCAATTCAAGTTCCTGAAATAATGTTCATTTCCATATCTTTATTTATCAAACATCAACAAATATACAGTAAAGACATACAATACAAGATTAAAAAAAAAACACTCACACACATTCATGACATACAACCCATTCAATGTTCACAACTATTTTGTAAGGTTATGAATAGGAAAAGGGACATTTACAACAGAAAAAGAAACCACAAATCCTGATAAAAACGTAATGTTGCATCAGGAGGCAATAGAGTATATAGGGTTGTATACATGTACGTGGAAATCACAATAGAATAGCTTACATATTTTGTTTAATCAGTTTTATCAAGTCAGGTACCCGTTTTATGATAATGCACGCAAAAAGTCACAATCCAAAACACTGCATTCTAAATTAGTGGTCAATCACGAGAAATAGAAATTAAGTATTAGCATCATTTCATTTTCAAATTTATTTTCATATCAGCTTTTAGAACAGAAGTTATCTTTTTCCACAGTTATTTGTTTTCAACTATCACTTTATTTCCAAGCAACAAAAGGTGAGAATTTATACTCCGACAAAGTGAAATATTGATTAACACAAGGGCCGCATGGCAGATGTTTTTTTTTCTGTGGTTGGACTCAAGTTTTGAATCGGATACTGATCACCGATTAACGAGTCGGAGGCACAAGTGACAAATGCTTTTGTTTTTATCTTATTTTCCCTTTTATTTTCAACGTACACGCGCATATTACCTGATATCTCATTTACCATTTCGGCCTTCATCCAAACAAATCGAACAAAATTCGAATTGATATCCTCTTGTTGTATATACACGCCATATCATATTGGCCTCTATCTTGTGTATATCCTTTGACTATATAGAATTTGGCAAAACTTGATAAATTTAAGGGGAAAACACACACGAAACCACACAGAGGTAATTTAATCACTAACAGAATACTGAATACTGAATACACAACGTAAGAGATGGATAAAATTTAGGCCTTTCGTTTTCAAAAACAATTAGCACTCGTGATGAGTTTGATTTATGGTGACCCAACATTTGCTCCTGCGACATTATGCTCAGGTCTCATTCTCTTCAAGGACTTAGGATTAGAGTTAGGGTTGAGATAGGGTTTGATTTATGTTTAGTTTGATGTGAGGATTAGGGTTAGGGTTTAATATGTTTGTTGGTAGAATAATTTATGTTTGGCTTAGAGTGTGCAGATATTTCACGGGAGAATTGTCGCAGAACGTCTCATGGGCACTATGCTCGTAACGTAATCTTCCGAGATCCAACCGATCTCTAGGGATTATGTCGATATCCTGGTAAATAGGTTGCCATTGTTTGCATGGTTAATCCGTATCACGTACATAGCGAGAATAGGAATCGGATCATGGTTAGAAATTTAAATTCAAACCGAACTCACACTCAGAGCAGTAACTACAAGTGTACCAGTGAGTACTAACTTCTTGTATTTTTCATAGAGACGTGATGAACGTGCATTGCAACAATTCTTGCACAAGAAACAGTTCACCTATATTGTATGAACTCGATCTGTTTTGAAGTACGACCTAACCAGCGCAACCAGCGGTTCATAGTTATCACGCCACCCTGGCCTACCGGCGTGCTGTTTCTCATGTGCCCGTTGAACTTGAAGTGCTGCACGTTTCTCACGTGCCTTGTACTGCGCAAGGAAAGAGGTGGTGCCATGCATGCATGCCGTGGTTGGTGGGAACTGAGCTGTGCTGTGTGTTGTTCTGTTATTGTCGTCATCGTTGTTTTCGGTGGTTTTGTTGTTGTTGCTGCTGATGCTGTATTGTATTTGAATTGGCCAAATAATTGTGTACAATGTAGGCCCATGGCTCTCTAACCCCGTCGCGGGGCGCTGTAACACACGTATTTGTCCGTATGGGGTCGCTGCTGCGGTTAATGGCTCTCCTACTAGTGGCTAGATCTAGTTGTTTTTCGTCAAATTTTCGATGTGCTTGTAAATATCTGTAAATAAATTGTATTATAATGTAAATAGCACCAGTCTGCAAGAATCTTCAGTCTATTGAAGGAGGCAGACTTAATCAGAAGAAGAAGAAGAAGAAGAAGAAGAAGAGAGAATCAAGAATAAATAGTTTGCTGTCAGTTTCCAACTGCCTGCCCTGAACCCAGTGCAAAGTTTGCTCAACTTGGTCACGAGCAGTGCATGTGTGTGCACAGGGGGGTGTTTCATCAACGTTTGTCAGCGCTGACAACTTGAATCACCATAGTAACAGTCAGTGACCAGAGCATCTCAGCCAATCAAAACCAAGGATTTTGCAGAAACTGACTACTTGTCAGCGCTGACAAACGTGGATGAAACACCCCCTGGATTGTGTATTGTGACCATGCATCACAAAACCAACAAAGAGTCACGCCCATTGATTTTACATGAGGGCTCAAAAAAGGTGAAACAAGTCAACCAAGTCAATCTTGAGTTTTTCACATTATTCCTCAGTTCGGGATAATAAATGCATGGGAAAGTGTGTTTTTAGCAGTTTTTGTAATACAACCTTTTTTTTTTTTTTTTTAGCTCACCCGAGCTGAGCCGAAGGCTCAAGTGAGCTATTGCGATCGCTCTTCGTCCGGCGTCCGTCGTGCGTCGTCCGTCGTGCGTAAACTTAAAACATTTTCATCTTCTTCTTGAGAACTCCTTGACCGATTTTCACCAAACTTGACAGGTAGCATCCCTAGGGGGATAGGATCTCAATTTGTTCAAGTGGGCACCATAGCCCACCTGGGGGGCCCAAAATTAAGGAATCTCAAAAAATCTTCTTCTCTAGAACCAGAAATGATAGAGCTATAAAAGTTAATACTATGAATTAGTACATTGATGAATGTAGTTTGTTCATGGCGGAATCAGGGGTGCCCCCCTTGTACTTTTTGTACATTTTCATCTTTTTCTTGAAAATGCCATTATGAATTTTCACCAAAGTTGGCAGGTAGCATCCCTAGGGGGAAAGAATCTCATTCCCATCAAATGGGCACCATGCCCCACCTGGGGGCCCCAGGGGGCCTAAATTTGGACCGAAATTGTAAATTTTCATCTTTTTCTTGAAAACCCTATCACTAATTTTCACCAAACTTGGCAGGTAGCATCCCTAGGGGGATAGAATCTCAGTTCCATCAAATGGGCACCATGCCCCACCTGGGGGCCCCAGGGGTCCCCCCCCCCCCCGGGAATCTTCCTAAAGGAATCTTTGCAGATTTTCTCTAGAACCAGTAAGTGATTGAGCTAAGTGAATACAATGAGTCAGTATATTGATGACTGTTGTTTCAAGTTTGTTCATGGGAGAATCAGGGGTGCCCGCCCCCTCCCCCCACCACCTTGGGACCCAGGGAAGCGGGATGGGATGGGGGGGGGGTCCAAATGTGGGCATAAATTTTCATCTTCTTGCTGAAAACAACATAACGGATTTTCACCAAACTTGTCAAGTAGCATTCCCATAGGGATAAGATCTCAAAGTTTTGAATGGGTTCCCTGCTTTCCTTGGGGGCCCCAGGGGGTCCAAACCTCCTAAATTAATGAATATTTGATAATATTTTTCTCTAGTTCTAATCAAATGTGATAGGGCTTTAAGTCTTCTTTCCTAAGCTGCATAATCCAACATTCTGTAAAGTATAGTGTACTTGGCAAGATTTTTTTTTCACCAGTGTGATGGAATATGTAAATGGACACCATACCCCCATTCTCAAAGCTATCCCCACCATAAGTTTCCAATTTTCTCAGGTAAGAGTCTGCAAGAATGCATGGAAGGTGAACTTGCGATACTCAGGTGAGCGCGTGACCCCCGGGTCTCTTGTTTGTAGAGTAGTGTCTGCAGTGAGATCAGGTAGACATCTATGTTTTATAGAGGCCCCTTTTCATTTAGCATTAACTCGAAAACCCTTTGCACACTCTTCACTTTCAACTCTTAGAAATCACGTTTGAAAGGATAATGCTACTGCTTTGAAAGTTGGCACTAATCATAGATAGAATGTGTTAATATAAAAGCACGCTCAATTTCAGCTTCAATCTGATAATCCCATTCATTGTTGTTGCTCTGGTGGCAGTGGTTTACATCCTGTCTTTTTGACCCATTCATCAAACAGCTAGGGCGATTTGGTAAGGATTAAATGCTTGAATAGACCCTGTACTTCAGAGCCTCTTTTCTCAGTTCACACTTTTCAGAGTGTGTGCTTCTTTCTGATGTTTAGATGTACCGGTTAGGAGAGTCCATTTGAATTGAGTTAATACACCATTTTGAAACTTAGATTCTCCACTTTCAGAATCTGCCCTCAACTAAAAATCCATATATGGCGACTTTTTGTTGGTTTTGTGATGCAGGGTCACAATTGTGCTTAGCTCATAATCTAGGACCAGTACTGTAAAAGTGGATATTTTCACGCGACTAATTTTTCACACTTGGCTGGGTAAGAAGAGTTTTGCTTGTTTTTAATTCCGCGAAATCCAGACGTCAAGTACTGGAACACATGGCAAGCAAAAATATTTGTGTGCTTTTATTATTGCACTGATTTCGGATTGCGCGAAATGCGCAAAACTTTCAACACCGCAAAAATTTCCACTTTTACAGTATGGTGCATACACGCTGCTGAATTATCAATCTTCACTAGAGTTGACCATCAATGATGAGCATTATACAAATGTATGCTTCAGTACACATACTTGCTGATGACAAATTCTATTCTAGCAGGCTTGCACCAGTCATGGTTTTTTAATGTACCATGGTGGATAGCAAGTTAACGGAGACCAGTACAATGATAGAACCATGATATCTGGCAACTACTACCTTTAACCCCTTGAGGACGGGCTGATTTTGCTATAGAAACATGCATATCCCATCTCAAAGACACCTGCCTGAGTATACTCAGGACTCATCCTCAGTGGGTTAAAGGGGTGTTTCCCCAAACAATATGTGCTTTCAGTGAATACAGAAGGAAATATTCAAAGAGTGAAACACTCCAAATACCTGCTCATGGAAGTTGTAGGAATTTTAGTCATTCAAAAGTTGATAAACTGTTTTATAAAATGGGTTCAAGAATGTAGCCAATAGGAAGCGCTGAAATGAGACACACCTCCTTCCTTTACTTCAGTACAACTGCACTGCCTGTAATCCTATGGTAGATTGCCGATCGTCTGTGCGCGCGGCGGCTCCTTTGATGAATTGCATGCATACGCGTACGCGCTGTCAATCCTGTAAACAACTTCTAGTTCGGGCTGCCGGCCGGCCGGCCTGTCTTCCCTTGTGCATAACATATGTGGCGTACGTACGTATACTGTACTATACGTACACTTTGTACAGTACAGTAGACCAAGCGTTATGGGACCGGACGCGTACATGGAGTCACTTTGAAGAGCAAATCCAACGATTTAGCAGGTTAATTCTCACGCCGTTTTCAGAGTATGTTGTCTAGTAGGCCTATATGAGGAGTCTATATCAAGTCTTTAAGGTAAAGGGTGCATATTCTATGTAAAATAAGTAAGTTTTCATGCGGGTGTCCGGAAACCCAACCCCCCATTATACTTATACTGTATGTGCGGGACTTCCGCGAGTGCGACGTGCGTAAAAGTTTGGGACGAACATCTTCGGACGTCTTGACCCACAAAGGTACGTGAAAAACGCTGAAAAATGATGTTAGTTTTCGAATTTTCGACCCATTTTATAAAACAAATGATGCACAGGATTATTTCGTGGCTATCCTGTGCATCATTTGTATACAAGTCTAGTTCATTCAATGAGCTGCCACAATTAGTGATATGACAGCAATATACACAAAATGTGAGCAGAGTTTCACACAAATCAATTTTTCAAGGACATCACTTGACCAAGCTCCTCCAGGAGACACAGAGAATTTTGAATACTGAACATAATCTCAGTACTTTTCACTTAAAATAAATTGTACTTGTAATTTTTTTCTTGTAGTTTGATAACAAATTATTACTTTTCTGTTGCCACAAACTGTAGGATCCCCATCTACAGAGGGCAGCATGCAGGAATGTAAACTGTTGTAACTTTTGAATAACTCTATGAAATTTTCCTCATACTTCCATACATGTGCATAGTGTTATAAAATACCAATCTTTCTGCATTTGCTGAATACATATAATTTGGAGAAAACTTTCCCTTCAATAAAATGCATTGATCTGTGGATTTATCACTACTGGATCTGGAAGACATGGAATGTACTGTGATGTTTCAAACTGAGTTCTAAAGATACAGTGTTACAGGTTCTTTGGAAATGTACATGTGTAGAAGTTACATCAGAATGCTTTCCTGGTGTTATTGTATTTTTTCTGTCTCTCTCTTTCTTGGGATCATTAGAATAAAATTTTAGTGAAGTCAAAGTAGACAACCCAGAAGTCACAAGTCATCCAATTGACTCCTTCATGAAAATTGAAAAATTATGTTTCTGGTTAATGCATTACATATAGCTGGGGGTTAGAATAATATTTGCTGTGTGGGTTATGTTGCAACAAAGCAAAAAATTGAAGGCTTCACAGTTTTTTTACTTCATGTTGAAATTTAAGGAACTTAGGAATTTTTTCTAAAGGTCATTAAAGAGAGACTTGTGAGGCATAATATTGTCACCACATATAATTTGCATATATATGGAAGTTTGTTTGTGTTAAACTGTTTCATGATCAGTCAGTAAATTGAAACTATTCCACAAAAATTCACTTTTTAGCATAATGAAAGAGCGCTTGACTAAATATACTTTAGCACAGAATAAGCTGTGCAGGCAAACATCTACAAAGTGTACAATGTAGTTCATTCAGCATACAAGTGCACTGCAGCTGATGTATGCATCCCAGTTTCAGGGCAGAGTAAGGGATAGAATAATAAAATGAAGATATTGGCCTTGCTTCTTAAAGGGGAAATCCAGTCCAAATATAATTCTTTAAGGGGAAATCCAGTCCAAATATATTAAGTTAGTCTTATTTTTAAAAAAAACTTAAGAGTAATAGTTCAGCGGTGAAAATTTGACTGAAATCGGATGAAAATAAGGGAGTTATGACATTTTGAACTTTTGCTAATTTTTCAGGAAACAGCTCTTGAACGGTCAATATGAATATGCACATATGGCAAAGTGAGCATGTCGTCCCCTCACAACTGCCATATAGTTCGTAAATAAAATTTTGAAATTTTCAGTTTTTCATTCAAATGCAATTATACCTGAGGCTCAAATCCTGTATCTAACTGATCACTGTTCTGAAGTTATTCAACCAGGAGTAACATCATGTTTCAGACTTCAATGACAAACATTGAATTTTCATTATTTCTTTTTTTTGTATATGATCAATGGAAAATTGTGAGGTTAATCGATGACATGGTCAGCTCACTCATTTGCATGTGCGATATTCATTTTTATAAAATGGGTTCAAGAATGTAGCCAATTGGAAGTGCTCACTGAAATGAGTCACGTGTGCGTGTATTAATTTCTCACTAACATGCACGGCCTGACGTCACAATGTTTACACTAGCAGTGTGCACTCAATCAGTTGTTACAAGTGCGTCGCGCGCTACTATACGCGCTGTCAATCAAATACTATCCACTGTACAAGAACTGTTTTGCAGAAATAAGCAAAACTCCAAATTGTCATAACTTCCTTATTTTTCTTCCAATTTCAGTCAAATCTGTACCGTTGAATTCATAAGATTTTACTCCTTTTTTTATCACACTGACTTAAGTTTGGACTGAATTTTCCCTTTAAGTTGCATTCGAGAAGGATAACTTGCAACTTCAGGCAAGAAAGTACAACTGAAGAAAGGCATTAAAATTCATTATTCTCTTTGTTTGAGTTGTTATATAGAAATATGGACATCCCCATTTTATTTGAGATTTATATCCTTATAGAATGTAAGTTTCAAGACTGAATGTGTCAATTGATTCCCCATGCACTTGGAAGCATGCTGGAGGCAAACTCCCCCCGCCCCCCTAAAAACAAAACAAAACAAAAAGCATGCTCCCGTAACATGATATCAGATTTGATATTTGTTCTTTTTATTTTGAGTGGTTTTAAGAAAAGTTTTATATCTAATACAGCTGAAATATGAGATTTTTGTCATTTCTGTATACATAATATGAAATGAATAGGAATTTGTGAGAGCATGACATCATCAACTTGCTGATTTAGATATTCATAAGGACTAATCAAAAAAATGTTTTCTGAGAAAATGTTAATTTTCAAAGTGTTATACCTTCCTTATTTCTTATCTGATTTTTGTCATTTTTGCACCGTTCTGTAGGGAATATTTTTCTCTTTGTTTTGAAGTTTATTGATTTTGGGTGGATTTCCTCTGTAATGATTTTTTTCCCGTGTGTAATCTGATCATTTTTAACATTTCATTTAATTATATTTTGTTGTCATCATAGTAGGATGAGAAGGCTTACATTTCGAGACATGGCAGAACAACAGTATAAAGAAATAATGAAGAGAGTTCTGCAAAATTTTACTTTTCTAGCATACTGAAAGAGCAATTAACTAACTTCTTTCAAAAAGCAGGAGAAATGATATTACCTTTTTATAAGTCAGTGAACACTCAAAGAAACAAGTCTTTTTCATTAAAAAGTGAAATTAAGTGGATCCTTTTTAAATATTTCCTTTATACCGTTGTTCAGCAGTGACGTCTCAAACTGTTGTAGTCTACTCCCAATCCAGAGATGGCGGCACCAAAATTTGAAAAATCCATAACTTTTGAACGGATTGTTGAATTTTCCTCAAACTTCATGGATGTGTTCTACTTCAGATATTGCTGCATTTACGTAATCCACTTGGGGAAATGTCCCCTATAAGAAGATCAGAGTTGTTGTCCCCGCCGAACGAGTTCGAGCAGGGGACTATGAAACAGGCTCCGAACGTGTGTGTGTCCATGTGTCCGTCCGTCTGTCCGTCCGTCCGTCCGTCCGTCTGTGCGTCCGTGTGTGATCAAAATGTTCAATTTGCTACTTCTCTGTCATTTATGAGCCAATTTTGATTCTGTTTGCTTTATATGATAGCACTACATAGGAGCTTTCAAACTTCTACACAGAATTTCAGTTGTGACCTTTGACCTTGACCTTTGACCTATATTGTACATTTTGCTTCAAAATGCTACTCCTTCGCCATTTCTAACCCGATTTCGATTCCGTTTACTTTATGTGATGGCACTAGGTGAGGGCTTCAAAACTTCTACACAGAATTTTGACCTTTGACTTCTCTGACCTTTGACCTTGATTTTTGACCTATATTGTACATTTTGCTACAAAATGCTACTCCTTCGCCATTTCTTACCCGATTTCGATTCCGTTTGCTTTATGTGATGGCACTAGGTGAGGGCTTCAAAACTCCTACACAGAATTTTGACTTTTGACTTCTTTGATCTTTGACCTTGATTTTTTACCTATACAGTGGAAACTCGATGTAACGAGATGGTCGGGACCGAGTCGTTTTCCTCGTTATAGCCGATATCTCGTTATATCAGTAGGCAGAAAAGAAAGCATAACATAAAGACATTAATTTGCACATGTGGGACTACCCATCATATTTCAATCAATACTGATAACTTGATATTGTGTGTGAGGGAATTACTCACCTTTATGGGTAAGAAGATGTTTCTCGCCAATGAAATCCAACATCAAGAATGTGTTTCTTATTAATTGTAGGTGTTTGAATTTGTAAATTTATACAGCTTGCGATTGTGTCACGATCGTCTGTGGATTGGTACACGTGTATGTGGTTATGGTGTGGATGTGTGTTGTGTGGAAAGATTGAATACGGTCTGCACAATGCTGTGTGTGTACATGTGACACATTCTGTATGTACTGTACATAATGACTGCGTGTGTGTGAAGATGGGGATTTCCCTACGTAGAGAGCCAATCACAGCATCAGATTGCCTCGCACCTGCTAAACGTCATGATGATGTCATGTATATGGCCGTCCCACCACATTTTCTGCATGTATCAGTGTGCGTGCACACACACACTTACACGTACAACATGCAGTGTTAGCTGGAGTGCACTGAAGAAAAGAATTATGTGTGTACAAGTTTTTGGCGCATCGAGCTTTACAATCTCGGAAGATGATAGCACAGGCGAAGTAAAGCTTTACCGAAGACATTTTGCTTTACCTCGTTATAACAGGTTTGATTGGCTATGTTTTTCTTTGTTTGGAAGTCACAAAATTTATCTCGTTATAGCAGTTATTTCGTTATAGCCGATCTCGCTATAAGAGTAGCAATTTACATAGACTTGTGTGGAAGGGGATTTGGGACCGGGAACATTTCCTCGTAATAACCGATATCTCGTTATAGCAGTGTTCGTTATACCGAGTTTCCCCTGTATTTGCTTTATGTGATGGCACTAGGTGAGGGCTTCAAAACTTCTACACAGAATTTTGACCTTTGACTTCTTTGACCTTTGACCTTGATTTTTGACCTATATTGTACATTTTGCTACAAAATGCTACTCCTTCGCCATTTCTAACCCGATTTCGATTCTGTTTGCTTTATGTGATGGCACTAGGTGAGGGCTTCAAAACTTCTACACAGAATTTTGACCTTTGACTTCTTTGACCTTTGACCTTGATTTTTGACCTATATCGTACATTTTGCTACAAAATGGTACTCCTTCGCCATTTCTAACCCGATTTCGATTCCGTGTGCTTTATGTGATGGCACTAGGTGAGGGCTTCAAAACTCCTACACAGAATTTTGACCTTTGACTTCTTTGACCTTTGACCTTGATTTTTTACCTGTATTGTACATTGGCTACAAAATGCTATTCCTTCGCCATTTCTAACCTGATTTCGATTCCGTTTGCTTTATGTGATGGCACTATGAGGGCTTCAAAATTTCAACACAGAATTTTGACCTTTGACTTCTTTGACCTTTGACCTTGATCTTTTCACCTATATTGTACATTTTGCTACTGAATGCTACTTCCGGCGGGGACAATACGCACCGCGTAATTTCTACTTTTCCTTGTTGTTTCTGCTTTAAAGATTAAATCACCTTTTTTGGTAAATTATATTCTGATTTGCAGAGCAATTCAAATGAGCCAGTCTAATGATAACAAGATGATGATTTCACCAATCAAATTCTTCCAGAACTTCATGGATAAAAAAATCAAAGCATCATTTTCTTTATAATTAGATATTCTGTTACTGCGCTGCTCTATCTGTGAAACTATGTGTAAACTATATCTTGGTTCCCATTCCTCCACAGGATGTACCCAGTGCTCTAATAGAGGTCTTGATGTGACCCAGTTTTCTCTAGTCTGAATCGTCCTGATAGCACCATTGTAGCTGTGATATACCCAAGGCTACTTAAATGATTCGAGCATTAGTTTTAAAAGCAAATGTAGGATTGCCTGAAGGGTGAATCCAAGAGACAGGAGAGGAAGTAAGAGCGAGAAAAAGACAAAGAGGAAAGAGAGAGAAAAAAAGAGAGATAGAGCGAGCGAGATAAAAAGAGAACTGGTGGTGATGTGCGCTTTCTCACGCTGGGGACATTGAACTTTGGACGATATCTTGGCTAGCAGCTCTCACTGGGATCGTCTGGCTTACCGGCTCTCTTCCTGTTGACTGGAGGCACACTGTTATGACGCACCTTTAGCCCTTGGACCCTGTTTAAGTCTTAAACTTCACTCCGGAGATGACCTTGCGACTGAGATAATACTAGCAGCAGTAAAGAAAGACCAGAAGAGATGAGAAAGAGAGAAAGTATGAGAGATAAATTGATAGGGAAGAAGAAATAGAGAAGAAAAAAAATAAGACATTAACAAGCGACAGAGGTAGAGTAAGTGGTAGGCCTATACATGGAAACTCAAGGGTATCAATAGGTTACGAGAGAGAGAGAAGGAAAGAGAGAGAGGAAAAGAGGGGGAGAGCGAGAAGGTTAGAAGGGAGAAAAGAAAGATTATGAGGAAAAGAGATCTGAAAATGGATCCTTTCTTCACTTGAGTGAATCCTAATTTAAATTTGCTGGTAGCTAGCAGTAAACAGTGTGTGGTGAAGTTTTGAGGGCATGGTTGTCCATGCATTGTAGGGCTTTTAACAAACTTTGCTCCTGTCTGCATGTATGAGGGGGTGTGTTTGTGTTTTGTCTCAGTGTGTTAGGGGGGTGTGTCTACCGGTCTATCACCGTGTCCCATGGACGTCCCTGGGAGCCCGTTTGGCAGCAGCGCCGCCAGCAGCCCGCCAGCAGTCAGGCGCTGCTGCAGGCACTGTCATGAACTTGATGGAGGGCGAGTAGAGAGTAGCGGTCGCTGCAGTGGTGGTGGTGGTGGCATTGGCATGGCACAGCACGAAGTCATGGAAGAGATGGTGCACAATGGCAGCAGGGCGGGGCCCAGCTTCTCGGACCGACGCAAACGTTTGAGAATGGATGATGAGCAGGAGAGTGAGATGGAACAACTACAGAGGATGCTTTCAGTCAGAGGTGAGTGACGGAAAATAAACATGACTTATTATCGCTTTTCATGATTCATAACTGCAATTGTTTGTATTCACTTTCTTGAGTTGTATTTATTGAAGCTCCTGTTTGTAAAATCATGTGGTGCATGAATAAATGCGTGAATACATGTATATGTACATGTACATACAATGTGTACATACAAAAGTATTTCTCTCAATTTAATGCAGTGAAGAATCCATCTGTGCAAGTTGGAACAAAATGTTTTAAGCAAATGTAGAAGGGCTTTCAGATTTTAAATGTTCCTCAAACTTAACTGTTCTGATTTTCACCTTTGCTTTTTTTTTTTTAATGTGATGATGGTTCATATCTTTTTCTTCTTAATGAGTTACTAAGTGTGCAGTGCAACTGTTCCGGTTGATGTGGCATTGCAATTACCAATGAGATATTATCTTGCAAATATTACAAATAATATGGTAGCTAACCTTGAAAGGAACTTAGCAAGAGAGTTCAATGCAACAGAAACCTGACAGCAGAGGGAATTTCCAGCATC
>NW_027272834.1:0-89879 GCF_040938485.1 Diadema antillarum
CAGAGCTTCACGGAGTACGACAGGAGGACCGACGACCCATATTTTGTGGAGCTTTAAAATGGCAGAAGAACGAAAGATCTGTAGTACCAACGGAGACGCAAACGAGGACAGAGAAACTGGAGAAGATAATCAGAGCAGTCGATCTTTAGCAGACTTTGTGACTCAAAATTATGCTGAGCAAAGGGTAAGATGCAAATTAATTCTACTCTCGTCAGCTTCTTTGTTTGTAGATTCTAATGCCAATGGTACATGTACTGAGTTGTACACAGTAACAATTACACGCGTACACTGCACTAACATTTTATAATTAACAGGCCAGGGCGGAGGAGGATACTAACAGCTAGTACCTGATTGACTGTCGCTGTACGTAGAGAGACGACCCTAAACTGCCCTATATAGTCTGGACTGTCAGGCAGTTTGCATTGCAGTCAGTTAACCTTATCCCATACACAGCTCGATCATGGATAGCCCGACCCGCAGACGCTGTTACTACGCTATACCATGTACAGCGACTGGGCTGTGTATAGTTAGATCATGGACAGAGATAACAGCTGCAGGCCCAAAGGACTGTCCATCACTAGATAGTTTTATCCACGTGTTTTTAATTCTTCTGTTTGTTTGTGTTTTTTTTTTCAGGAAGCCCGACAGATGCGAAGTGGTGTCGCTAATCCCAGCACTGATGAAGAGGAGAGAGCAGATAAATTCATGGAAAGAGCCCTGAGTGAAAGCAGAAGGTGAGAATGTCATGAAATGGAGACAGAAAGTACATCGTACAGTTTTTAGCCTTCCATTTGTAACACTTAACAGACCTTAATTGTGTTTGTCAGATTCTGGCAAGGCTAGGCCTAACGTTGGAAGGTGAATTGATCCTTAAGTGGAAGTTAAGGTTTAACCCATTGAGGAGAGGCTGACAAAGACTCCAACTCTCCCGCTTTCGACGGGAGATCTCCTGCCGAAAGCCCATTTTACCAAAATCTCCCGTTCTCCCGCTTGAGATTTAATTTCTCCCGCCCTGGCTCTGTGTCTCCCGCTTGAAATGATTTCTTACTTATTGCCATCGTATGTTTAAAAATAGGCCTTAGATAGCACGAGAGAGCATCTAGAACCCTAGCTAGCTTCCAGGGCCCTGGACCCCGTGATGTGCGCAAGCGCTTTGCGCACATCAAGTTGGAGTCGATCTCCCATTTGCGAGGGTTTCAGGCGGGAGAATCTCCAGATCAGAAGGTGCTTGGGGTTGGAGTCTCTGGGCTGATTTGGTTCAACACGCATTTCCCATAGACACTTGCGCTCCGAGTAAACTCGGGACTTGTCCTCAGCCTTTAAGAATGAAAGTTTTGACATTTAATTAATTAACTGGAGGCTTACAGTGATATAGTGCAAGGTTATTGTACACGTGTTTGTTGATTACATGTATGATGTATATAATCTGATAAATGAAAACAATGACGATGATATTGATTATGATGAAAACATTGTGATGAGGATAGTACCAATAATGATGATAATGCATAATATTAAATGATGATAACAATTATGATACTTAGTAATAGTGACGCTAATAATAATGATAATGAAAGTGCAGGTGATATCAATGCTAACGACAACAAGAACATGTAACAATGGGCATATTTCATGCCAAATAAAATCTGTCACCGACACTTCTGTTTTTGAGTCATATGATTTACAGCATAGGTGCAGTTAAGGAAATTTTGCTTCGGAATGAATCGTCCTGCTATTGCTGTACAATGCAAAAGGAAATATTTGTTGTTGTGTTTTCCTCGATCCCTACAGGATGAATTTAGAGGTCGCCCGCTCACAGAGGCGACAGAATGAACTCTACCGCGAACTCGGCGAGGACAAATTCCACGCGTGGACCATGGAGCATGCGTCAGAGGTGATAGTCACCCTGCCCCGGGATGGGGATGCGGCCGTGGTTGACGTCATAGCAACAGATGCAGACAGCTCAGACAGCGGAGACATGATGAGATGAGAGCGTCTTGACATAAAGGGCTCTACTGTAAAACAACCTGAACTTTTTGCTCTTACATGTAATTACAGTGTATCTCGATGCATGCTCTTGGCATATGTATATCATATGGATTAGAATCATGGATTTACAGAAGAAGAATTCAAAGAAAAAGAAGGGACGAATTACATCGCTGTATACACTAGATGTAAAATATGCAGCTCGAGGCACACTCAAGGTAGTTTAGCCAGTGGAAATTAAGCATGTATTCCGGTCATGTGACCATGCACTTATATTCTTCATAGCATGCACTATATAGTGTAATGTGTTACAGTTGCTGCTTGACCGCAGAGTGCAAAATGAGAATGATACAAATGATAAAAGTTCAATTTGATATCTGTTGCAAAGCTGATGGCGATGCGTCTACCCAGCAGTCAGTCAACATACAAATGTAATTATAAGTCTCTTATGAATATCATGAGCTCTGTAGATGAATGTTGATTTGGCACTGGTAGAATAAAATCTGATCAATTGATTGATTCACTGATGTCGGATACATTTCCGAGCTAAGTGAAATTTGTTAGGTTGATCTGTCATACAAATCAAAAAGTGCAGGGTTTGATTAGTTAATACTAATGTGGTACAGTGCACCAGAATGGTATTTACATTGAATGCCTTGTGTGTTTCACATCAACGTAAATCCCCTTTATGCACTGCATTTGCCTAACACATAACTGTACTTTTACTTGCAGTGCCATGAGAGTTGCATCTAAATTGTGTTTGATTGTTTCATGGTAGAGAAGTGAAATATGCTGAGTGTGAGTTGTGTTATTAGTGAAATGTATGTATTTCAGATATCTTTCTTACATTCAAAACATCAAGAGTAGTGGAGTGATCCATTCCTTCCCTGCCTACAAACTTCTAAAGTTTAACTGTGTCTGTGTGTTGAAAGCTAATGTCTTATTGGTACACCATATGTGGTGTGTCATCCCGTTTCCCATACAAAGTCGCAGAACATAAAAGGAAGAAAAGTGTGAGTAAAGCCAAATTTGACAGTACAACCTTGACTTTTTTTCCTAATTTTTGTATATTCTGTCCTTGTAATGAGGCAGGACAGATTATACTGTATATCATTTTAAAGCATAGCATCTCACAAGATCTGTCAAAAAACAAAAATAATTTTCCTGACATCATATGGCTTTTGTGATGACACATCTCATATACTCAACTCTTTATATGACCATTATAGACACTTCGCTTAAAGCCCAAACAAAGTTCTGGTACGCCTGCAAAAGTTGTCAAATTTCGCTCCCAAATGTGAACGTATGCTTAGGAAATGTGCAGGATAACGATGTTTTTGCAAGATATTCGATGGGTAACGACGAAAATGCGAAATATTAGCCAAAAAGGTTCAGTCTCAGTACTTACCCGAACGGGGTCAGGCTAAACTCGGACTCGGGGATAACTCGGCTTCGCTTTTGACGGCGGGATGAGTTTTAATGGTTGTCCCTCTGATTGTACAGTGTTGTCCTATGGGAGCGGCCTGTATAAACTGTGTTCTGGCTACTCACAGTAATGGTCCGAGTTGTTACAACGCGCGCATCAAAAACCTCTTTTGCGCGCATGCAAAATTAGTGTGCGCCTATCAAGCACCTCTAAAACAATCAAAGGCGCTTGATAAACAACAACAAAAACTCCAAAGACCGCGCATCTCAGCAACTGAGGACCGCGCGCTGTCATTTTTGTTTTGTTTTGTACAGGATTACGTTAGCACCTGTGGTTAGCACGCACTTTCCTGTCCATTCAGTTAGGCCGCATTTGGTATTATGCAGTGGCCGGTAGAGTGTGGCGATCACTAACTGCGTGTGAATTGTCTGAAGTAGGGTCGAATTTTTCCCGAGACCGAGTTAGTCTGGAGCCTTCTGGAATAAAAGTCGGTTTTCCTACTATTATTATTTTTCTCAAAATACTCCAAACCGACTCATCATTCCGGCAAACCGCGTCAGCCAGGTAAGTTTCTTAGTGGACTCTTTCGATATATTGCAAGCAAAAATGAAATGGTGCTAGACGGGTTCTCAAGCACTTACTGAAACTTAGTTTTCACTTTAACTTGTCAAGCTTTACCATCAGCATTGAGTATAAAACATCAAAACTTGACCTGGTTGTAAAGTTAGCGAGCTCACTGAGGTGTAGCTCAGTGAAGGAATGTCATGGTGACACAATAGGGCATAGGGGATTTGATGGTGATCTCTGTTCAGTAACAATTAATTTCGCCAGATCTGTGCAAATTGTTGAAGAAAGCACTATGGCAATTCAGTGCTTGCCAAGTGACAAACAAAGCACTCTAAGGGTTAATGTGCCGCACAGTGAAATGATGGCCGCACACTTTTGAAGGATACTGCCTGTAATAGCCTTCCTAGGAATGCTTGAATTGCTGTGTATGACATATGCAAGTAATATGTACGTAGCTGATTATTGAAAGCCATTCATGATTGTTTCCTTGCATGTGAAATACGAGTATAAATGGGCATTGTTAGATGCATTCAAGTGTACATGTATGTAGATGTTTGTACGCTAACCGTTCTTATACATGTACTTGATAGCCGCTCCTGTACATAAAAAGATGACATACATTTTACTTCTATTGTGATTGTGTAATTATTTTGATACACAGCATATATGTGACCGTGCACCTCAAAACGAACATAAAGTCGCACACACTGATTTTGCGTGAGGACTGAAAATAAGTGAAATGGGTCAACCTAGCCGAACTTGACTTGTTCATATTTTCTGAAAGAGCGGGTCTTCTTTTACATTATGCTAAAATTTGGTATCATAAAACGGGCAGGAAAGTGTGTTTTTGTAGCAGTTTATCTCGAATACTTTTGGTAGAATATTGTGATTAGGTGTGGCTTTAGAATCCCTTTTTCATTTCTGAAAAACCTTGTCCACACTCTTCACTATCAATTCTAATAACTTTTAAAAGGATAATGCTACTGCTTTGAAAGTTGTCATTAATTATGGACAGAATGTGTTAATGAGGCATGCTTAATTTCAGTTTAATCTGATAATCCCTTCATTGTTGCTACTCTGGTGGTTTACTTCATGTTTTTTTGTCACATTCATCGTACAGCAGGCACGGTTCGGTAAAGATTAAGCGCTTGAATAGACACTGTACTTCAGAGCCGCTTTCCTCAGTTCACACTTTTCCTGAGTTTGTGCTTTCTTTCCAATATTTAGATAGGTTAGGAGAGTCCGTTTGATTTGAGTTATACATCATTTTAAAGCTTAAAGTCTGCTCTTTCAGAATATGGTCTTAGCTAAAAATTCATATCTGGCGACTTTTTGTTTGTTTTGAGGTGCAGGGTCACATATGATGGTATTGGTGTCAGGAGAGATAGATGTGAAAAAGAAAGGAAGAGATAGAAAGGGATATTATATATATATATATATATATATATATATATATATATATATATATATAGTGAGAGAGATATAGCAAGAGAGGAAGAGAGAGAATTTCGGAGGAGGCAAGGAGTATTATACTTTCTTTCTTTTTTTATTTGTGGTGGATGTATCAGTGTCCCTCCTATGCAACCATTAAATTTCTTCATTACTGGTCATTTGAAACTTGTAAACTCCCTCAAATATCTCTGAAATATACATCAACTTTTGTGATGCATAGCAGCTTATCAAAAGTCATCAGAATTTAGTATGTTAACTTTGTCTTGCATCGCCAGAGATTTCAATATTTTCAATAGATTTGCAGCCAGCCTAAGTTCTATGGTTGAGATGGGGGATTCAGATTTTAACCTTATGCAAGATGATAAGAAACCACTCGTGGAATATGAAAAGAGCATACGATTCTAACAGGAATTCACAGTTAATTTGATGAAAATCAGATATGAAATGGCTGAGATAGTCAAAAACAAAGTGATGCTAATAAAAGGTGAGTCCCAACTTTTATTACGACCTCTTTGTTTTTGGATCTCTCGGCTATTTCAAAACCAATTTTCATCAAATAAACTTTGAATTCCTCTTAGAATTGCATGCTCTTTCACATTATGCAAGAGGATTCTCATTATCTCACACACACAAAAAAAAAAGAAGAAGCTGGAAACCTGAAGAAATAAAGACCTGCACAGACAAAACTATGACTGGCATGTGGCACAAAGAGCCTTGATATATTTTTGGCTAAAAAGTGTGTGTGTGTTTGCTTGTTTGGTTTTTTTTTTTCCTATTTCCTTTTACCCCCCTATTTTTCCTAGATGAAAACTGATACTAATTTAGTGTCAGAATTTGATATCAATAAATATTTACAATGTCTTTTGCAAATGATAGGATGGGTTAATCACATGAATTTGTGCAAGAAAATATTTTGCCTCTTTCTTTCCACCTCTCAAGCTTTTTTTTTTTTTTCATAAAACAGGTGAATTTGTTAAGAGTCACAAGTTAAGCTGTACAGTGGGATAGAATTCAGTTTGTCATTCATAAACTTGTCCAGAACTAGGGACGCAGGAACTCGGGCAGCAGCCTTAATAGGACCCTATTTAATTGTGTGCAGAATAAGCTCTCTAGATAGTTTTCAGGCCTTGCCATCCCGTCTATCTGGATTCCTTGCAGGAAATACTGGAAGACAATTGGACAGACTTATCATTCCTCTCACACAATCAAGCTTATAATATTAAATTCAACACAAAGGACAATCATGAACACAGTTCGTATATTAGATGTTGATCTTTTTGCCATTTAATGTGAACATAGCGTATCGTTAAATTCCACCTGCCTACAAAACGACATCAAGGTGAATGCATCAATGGAAGGACATATTGCATGATTATGCTGATACAAATTCAAGTAGACATAGGCATATGTGAAAAAAGGAGAAGAAGAAATAACCTTTAATTGAAAAGTTGATTAGGCAATTGAATAACATATCAAGCACAATGTACATATTCCACTTATTCACATTATTTACACACACTGGCCGCAATTCATAAAGATAGTTTAAATCAAATCCATGTTGTGAATTTAGTCTATGAACACCCCCCCCCCCAAACAAACAAACAAACAAACAAACAAACAAACAAACAAAACGAAACAACAACCCAACATATGCAATAAGAGGGCATACATCTCACATGCATGCGGCAGTGTTCATTCATTACTGGACGTCTGTTGGCACACACATTGGATCGCATGCATATACTCCATAAAAATCTGCATTATTGATGGATTAGAGTTAAACTATCTTTGTGAATTCTGGCCACTTCAATGGAGCAGCTTGGAATAAATATATCACACTCCTCTGGATGATATCAATCTTAGTATCAACCAATAAGAGTGTCTGACTATCATATACAACAAATACACCATTTTGTTCCTCTCAGATATGTACAATTTCTGCATTCTCTGTACATTGCATCACATTCCCTGCAATTTGCACAAGTACGGCACCAGCCCATCAACTCAAATCATGTAAGTACAGTGTCTGCCTTGGATATGTTGATTCTGTTCATGTCAAAAACCTGTTTGTGTCAATCTCTCAGTATAGTGTCCAGATTTTGTTTTCTTTTAAACTTAATCACAGGTGAACTAGCACATAAGCAAAGCATTCCAAAAGTCAATCATACTTCCTACATCCACACAGAATTTACCCAAGTAAAGGCCGAACCCTGTACCTAAATAGCTTCATGGTATCAATGTTGATGTTGGAATGTACTAAAATACTGTATGTCATTTGAGTCTAAACAATATATTCTCATGATTAACACAACATGTTTTGTGAGAAGAGACATACCAACTTACGGTGTATGTATGTGACTTCACATATAAAGTACTGCAGTGGTATATCTGGTTCAACATATGATTGGGGTATGCCGTTATGTTCCTGTCATCGCAGTCACATCATTTTATATGATGAGCGGCAGCACACAAGACGAACACACAATGAACATGAAAAAAAAAAAAAGAATGATATTGATCTCATATCCACTAAGCTTAGTATGTACTTTCAACAAGTTTTAAAGCAATATTTTCAGTTTTATAAACAACAACAGAAATGCAGCATACACAGACCATTTGTGACAATGTGCTTTATCTGTAGTTATCTCTTTTTTCTTGACTTCTTATATTTTTGGGCATAAAATTTGCCTCCACAAAGCTTATCTCATTTGACATTATTGAAAAAGGAAACATTTGATTCTTGGAGCATATACATTCCTGTATCAAATAAGTTTTCTCCATATTCATGGTACATTTCTTCTTCTTTTTTATAAACAAAGAAATATGGCAGTATTTGATGCCACAAGCATAATCATATAAGGTGCCAAAAGAACCAGATATGGTATGTCCTCATTAGGACAGTACTGTCACTGGCATACATGACTTGGAATTTGATTAATTCATACAAGAGTAGCATTCCTGATATCAATTTTGTCATCGACTATTGCTTGAGAACCTTGCTCTTTACTAATGGGATGGGCAAGTGCACATTTTTGCCAAGTCATTACAGTATTTCCAAAACAGTTATGTAAAACTACACATTTCCACTACAATTTTGCATAATCATATGAAAGCACTTCATTGCTAATAATCCTGTCGGCTCATATGCTTGGATGTAGTTTCAGTTACAATGTTCAGCCGATTTGGAAAGGCCTAAGTTAACATAAAAGAGGCCTGATATCTATCTCAAATTATGCATTCAAACTTTGAATCAAAGAAGACATTTTGGTTCTCCGTGTTGAAAAACTTTCACAGGTAGTCTGGCCATGGAAAACTGTTCTTTAGCTGAAATTGGATTGAACTTTTCTGTGGCTGTTATCAATTGGACACAGCAGTGGCATTTATCTTTGTATGATCACTGCAGAATGCAATCTGGAAATTTATCATCCATGTAGTTGACAGCATTAAAAAAAAAAAAAGGCTTGTTCTTCGCGTTTGCACTAGTTTTGGACAGTCATCACAGTGGGAGGTTGATTGCGAACGGTGACTGTTGGCGAAATGACGGACCGCTTGCGATTGGACGACACTTGAGGCTGCGGCTGCTGCATGGCTTGCTCCAAAATTTGCTGCAAGTAGAAAACATAAAGGAAGAATGAAGAATCATATATCAATATCAATATCAATATCGTCGCTGGGGCGACAAAACCTCGTATCTACAAAATGTCAAATGTTCAGGAGAGCCAAAAAACATGGTGGCCAAAGCACTATAGTGAATGGGATAGCCTTTCCTTTGACATGCCATGGTGGCTTCATATTTGGAGTAAGACAGTTGGGATTTGGACAGGACATCACTTAACCTATAATTTGACCTTTGATTAAAAAAAGTCATTTTCACCAAAATGGCAGATACAAGGTCTTGTCACCCCAGCAACGATATGTACTTCAGCAGATTTTGAGATGAATGAAGGATCCACATATTGCAAATGATACTTTTACAAATCTCCTCCTGCAAAGAACAAAACTGTCTCGTTTTTAACTGTTTACTGTTCCTGTTTTAATAATAAGAATACACTGATTAGCCAGCTATTTTCACACCTTTTTTAAAGTGCCCTTTTGTTATCAGCCAGTGTGGAAGAAAAAGAAAATCACTGATCAAAACAGTTTTGTGGGACTGAACGAATGAATGTCCATAAAGTGAGGTTTATTAGCTGCTACAGAGATGAATGTTGTAAAAATATTAAAAAATTATCACTGAATCAGAAGTAACCTCGTGCAAACAGCATGATACCCAATACTTTCCATAGTCAGTTCTTTAATATAACCATCTATCTGTACAATTACATAACCAAACCTCATAGAGGAGTAACAGCAGCCTGCCTCTTGGCTTAAAACTGGGGCCCGTTTCATAAAACTTGTCATCAGTGACAAGTTGTCATAGATTTGACAAGCTACTGAAATCCTCGCATCTGATTGGCTGAGAGCAAATTTGTCATAGAAATGTGGCAGTTGTCACTGATGACAAGTTTTATGAAACGGGCCCTAGATGGCACAAGTTTGCTTATGTTGTTCTTCTCCAGGTACCTCCTTTTATCAATTTAAAACTAAGACTTATCGTAAAGTAGTGGAAACAATACATTATTAATACACACAGGAGGCTCACGAATGACAGGAAATCGATACTACCCGGACTGAGTTGGGGGCAAAACGACAACTACATCAAAGAAGAGGTTCTTATTTAACTCACCCGTCTGTCTGTCCTCATCTTGGCATTGTAGAATGAGGCGGAGTCTGGGTTCTCCATGAGCAGCTCAGACTGCAGGCGCTCAAACTTCTCTCCCTCGTCCTCTGGCTGCAGGAGAAAGCAGACAAAGAGAGATCGATCAGAAAATTAATCTATCTCTGGAATATCCATGTTTCGGGACAGACATCACCAACTTTATTCATTACATTCCAGATACAGAAAATCACGAGTTTAATTTCACAAGCCTGTTATGGTCTCTTTTATTTTGTAGAATTAATTCCAAATACTTTGTACACTGCTTTGCAATACAGGTGACTCCAGTTACAATGAAGATTTCGGGAACGGCAGTTTTCTTTCGTTAAATTGAAATTTCCTCACAACTGAAGGGGCTTTTGCACCATAGATTTTAATGATGATGATTTTGGGACTTGAATTTTCACTTCGCTATAACAAAATTTCGTCAAAACCGCTTTCATTTTACTGGGAGCAGGGATTCTTTTGCAATGCAGTCATCATGTTCTGCAATATCATGCGAGCAATAATTTTATTAATAGAGACAACATAAACACCTTTAGCATGAAACCTGAACTCATTCCATTATATCATACATCCTCTACCTCTTCCTCATCTGTATTTGATACTGTAACACACTGCTGATCGTAACTTTGCAGAGAACGACTCTACCCCGAAAAGTTCTCTCTGGTCTCACAAAATCCATGTGGTACAACAAACCCAGCCTTAGTCAAGGTAAGGTGGGTCCGGCACATTCTACTTACCATGTCATACATAGTTCCTGGTCTGACGCCGATGCCAGCCCCAGAACTGCTCTGTCCCTCCTCGGCACTCAAGAAGCACTCCGAGTACCAGTTGTCAAATTCTGGAATGAGAGCAAGAGGAAAACTATCAAACCTCACCAAGCATACTCTGGAGACAAATAGTTCACAGCAGAGAGAAATTAAAGGAATAGTATAGTTTTGGTTGAGACGAGACTTCAGGTTTCAAACTGTTTTGTGAGATGATGAGAAGCCTCTTATGAAATATTAAAGAGCCCACAATTCTAAGAGGAATCCAAAATTTATTTGATGAAAATTGGTTTGAAAATGGCTGAGATATCCAAACAAAAAGAGGTCATAACAAAAGGTGGGACAAACCTTTTATTAGGACCACTTTGTTTAACTTTGTTTTTGCATATATCAGCCATTTCAAAACTGACTTTCATCCAATAAATTCTGAATACCTCTTTACTTCTTGCTCATTTTGAACTGTACTGCTACAACAACCTTCTGTATACAGACCATTTTCATAGGCAGTTTTGCTCTTCCCAGTATATTAACCAAATCCTTAACTTTAACAGTCTTAAATTCAGCAAATGGTGTGGTCAGTACAGCTGTAAATATGGTACAATGCCAAATAGCATTCTTGTTATAATGGTTCAAAAAGTATCATTTCACATGACTTTTATCTCTTCACAACAAGCAAGCAGCCACATGTGACAAATACAAAATGATAAATCGCGTGAAATTTTCCACTCACCCGTGACCAGACGTTGCCTGCACTGGTCCACCAGCTTCTGGCAGTACTGGATCTCAGACTTGACCTGGCGGAGTTCCTCGTAGTCGCTGCGGTACGAGGCCTTGAGCTCCTTCAGCTTTTTAATCATCTGGAACTCTTCCTCACTTATCACTGTCTCACCCTCCTCGTTCACAAATTCCCCTGGAAAGTCACAAGAAACCACAAGAGTGTTAAGGTTTCATCCCTCATTGGCACATTATCCAAAGAGTGATTCAATACCTATACCAAGCTCTAACTTCACAAAATCTGTATTGAGGATGTCTGTATGACACATTAAAACATTCATTTTAGTGGAGTTCTCAGAACATCATCATGAAAAAAATATGAAAGGAAATTCAAAGCAACATCTATTTCCAATTGAAAATACCAAAACACTGGTTTCAAAATTGACATTTTCCCTTTGAACTGATATATGTAATATATCTTTTAGATACAAATGGAACAAAACCATTTTACACCCTCTTTATTTTCATATTCTTTACCACATGGTCAATACTCTGACAGATCTGGTTCCTGATTGCAAAATCAACTACACTCAGCACGAAATGCAGAAAACCAGAGAATACTCCAATTATTAATACAGACACACAGAAAATAAATGCTGCATAAAATTTTAAATTTGCATTTAGGAAGTTTGGAAAGTTGGACACATCGCAATAGGAGCACTACACATAGAGCACAAGAAGAATACTTCTGAAATCAAATCGAACAGATTTGAACCAGAAAGCGAGTTCTGAAGAAAAAATTCTGACCTTGTTCTGCCTTCTCCTGCCTGAGTTTGTCGATGGCTGTCCTTGTGACGTCAATCTCCTGCTTGGTCATGTTGATAGTCTTGGCCAGATCCCGGCAATGCTTCCGCTTGGACTTCAGTATATCTGTCCAGCAATGGAACGGAGAAGGGGGGGGGGGGGGGGAAGCATGATGAGAAGTACTCACAACTTGAAAATTTGAGAGTATATAATGCTTCAAATTCTAATCCTCCTCTCTTTGTTTTATATGTCACCTTTTATCAAAACACATAAATTCACTCACCTGAAGCACTGAACAGGAGAGTAAGAGGTCTCATGATATTTCGTTCAGAAAGGTCCAGATGTCAATGAATATACACATGTATTCAGATATTTCTATTTTTTGAAAGCATATACATGTATGCTATTTCTACTCTTTGAAAGCATATGCATATATGCATAGTATCAACATCATTATATCAATGAGTAAAATGTACAATAGTATATAGAAGAATTTAAAATGAATATGTCTTATTGGTATAACAAATTGGTGCTGTTGTTGTTTTGTTCCAGTGTTCCACGTTTTACAAGCGTGGCTTTTTTGTGGAACACTGTTTTCCATCATTGTGATTATTTACTATTTTTGTTGCCATGACAAAGTGCATTGTTTCTTTTTTACGACATCATTCGTGTATAATATACTTTATATTGTATTGAAAAAATCCTTTATCAGACGAGTGTAAGAGAAATGAAAAAAAAATTGTATCACTTTGGATTATGTCAACTTTTTCTTTTCTTTTCTTTGTGATGATGGAAATAAATAAACTATTGAATTGAATTGAATTGAATGATATTTCTACTTTTTCAAAGTATACATATAGGGCATTTCTACTTTTTGAAAGCATATTCATATATGATATTTCTACTTTTTGAAAGTATACATATAGGGCATTTCTACTTCATGAAAATATATAAATATATGATATTTCTACTTTTTGAAAAGCGCGTTTCTAACTTATCAAAGAGACTGAGAGAGGAGAAGAATCACAACGAAGATGGTGCTGGTACCTTTATTTTCCATCAATATCCTGTTGATCTCACTGCCCTTCTCATGCTTGAACTCCTCAAACGCCACAGTGCGGAGGGGCGGGGTGTTGGGCCGGGCCTGCCCCTGGCCGTCCGAGGTGGGGCCCTGGGAGCCCGTGGCCGACCCGGTCTCCGTCCGCACCGCCGACTCTCTGGTGTCCAGACCGACGTTGCCACCCCTGACGGGCGACGCCCGCTCGATACTTGGAGATGGGCTCGACGCTCCTTTTGGCTGAGGGCTGGAAAGGAAAATAAATACAAAGATTTGCATCAGAAGAAGGTGGATTCCTCACTACAAAGAGATCATAAGATTGATTTGCATAAGGCAGGGCTCGACACTTGCGGTGGCCCGGGGACATCAAAAATGAAAGTCGGGCCACCAAATTTCAAAAAAGTTCAACTTTGGTGGCCCGCCTCGGGCCACCAACATTTTTTAAAAGTAGGGGCCTATGTCAATAAATTCGTAACTTTTTGTGCCAGAAATGCATAATAAAAAGTAATGCATGCAGTGAGTGTGTGACTCATTAAAAAAAAAACAGGACTCGTCTTTTAATGTTTGTTTTTTTTGGGGGGGCCATCAAATGTTTCTCTCGGGCCACCCAAAAATTTGAAATTGATGATTTTGGTGGCCCCATCGGGCCACCCAAAAAAAAAAGTTAGTGTGGAGCCCTGCATAAGGGTTAGTGAAGTGATTTACATAGGACACCTGTTGCTTTTTCCTTTTTGCATTCAAGACATTTGTTTGAATGAAGCACATACAAACAAGAGCTGACTGACTAATCACATGACTATCACTATCACATGTTGTGGAATGGTATATATCTATTCATGAATTTCATAAGTTAAATAAACATAAGTTATATTGGTATACACAAAATAATGACTAAACGACAAAGCATTCTTTTGCAGCCAGAGACTGTATCACATCTCTTGAACACATAAGTATTTCAGTAACATGCATTGCTCTCGCTATCGCCAATGACGTAAAAAGTACCCGGATGTGGCTTTTTCGTCAAGATTTAGTGCACTTGGTAGCAAGGGCACTTCCGGCGCGGGGCATAATTTGCACAACGCAGCGGCAACCACGGATACTAGTCAGTACTGTAGGCCGCTGTACCGCCCGAGCCAGCGAGTGGTGGCCAGGCCTGTCATACTCGTACACTGTAGTCCCCGCCGGCGGCCGGTCTTGCATTAGCATGCACCATAGACAGAAAGATCCGTCTGTCCGGAGGACTCTTTTATATTTTGCCATTAACGCTGTCCTCCGTAGACGGAGGGGATCGGTGAAGCCAGACGCAGTCTCCGCGGAACATTCCCCGACGGACAGATACAGACCGATATTTCGGTCAACATGCACCACTGCACGCAGCGCATAAGCTAATTACATAACACATACCGGTACGGCGTACTGCTTGATCATGCGATCGATGTGCACATCACAGATCAGTCATCTCTGCATACGCTGAAAATATGCTGGAAAATATTCACCCACCTGGATATGCAGTATATCGTCATGGAATGCCCATCTTTTTTTTTTCATTTGTTCTCTGTCGAAATGTCGCGAACACAATCGGGAACGAACAGTGATCTCGAACTTATCCTGTCTCCGAAGCAATTTCTTCCAAGTAAGTATGTACAATGTACGTAGGCACTAGGCCTACTACCTAGTGCTATATACTACAGTACCACTACTAGTAAGTCGCGCGTACACGTACTGCGCTGTGGAGTCACCCGCAAACTTCACCCACGCAGCCACGTCACGTCTCGCATGCCAGT
Source organism: Diadema antillarum (assembly GCF_040938485.1). Classification (NCBI taxonomy): domain Eukaryota; kingdom Metazoa; phylum Echinodermata; class Echinoidea; order Diadematoida; family Diadematidae; genus Diadema; species Diadema antillarum. The sequence goes on from NW_027272834.1 coordinate 15,314, forward strand.
AAGGGTCCTATTTCTGCAGATTTTTTTCATTTATTGTCGTGCGAACAACACATGGCAGCTTCGCAGCAACAACCAATAGTTGTATTAACAGCAATTTCTTAAGAATGGAGAAATTTCAAATCATATTAAAGCTGTAATTCAAGTCGAGAAAACCGGAAGTACACGTAGAATACAGTCGGTTGTGTGTGAATTAAGTTGATATGATCATAACATCCATTTCAACACAAGACCCATTGTCAGGAGTGCATCATTGGGACATATTCAACAAAAGAATTTGGCTACGAAACAAATCAAAACAAAGCAAGTACACACATACACTTCAAAGCACATTCCTAACTAGACATCCACTTCCGCATCCGATCAAGTCCTGTAATGCTCAAGTTGCATCAGACCTCTAAAGTCTTATGAATCAGAAAATTGGATCTGAACTTATGTCATGTGACGTTTCTCCCATTAACAATCAGTTTCTTTTGGTGTCCTTCAAATGGAAGAAGCTGATTTTTAATCAGCAAAACATCGCATGATGTAAGTTTAGATCCAGTTTTCTGATTCATAACAATATGGAGGTTACATTTTGACTGGATGAATAATGCTCTACATTAGTCCATACAGCATCAGTCCATTACAAAGTAGTAAACAGTCTTCGCACATACCTGCCCCTGTCCTTTGCTTTGCGTCCTCTTCCTTTCCTCGCCGACACCACGGAGGAGTGGGCCGGTTTGGAAGACGCCGGAGCGACCCCGATACCGAAGCCCTGTCCGTCCACTTCTCCCACGTAGGTTGCGCCACCATCCTCATCGAACACTACACCAGCCTGCAAGGGTAGGAGTTCACAAGCAGAATGTCATGAAATCAGCATCATGAGGGAACCAAGGAGAATGAAACAATAAAAACATTACAAAAATTATCGCCTCGACTTCACAGAGTGACCCACATCAGGGAAGGAAAATGATGTTATATAATCATATTTGTTGCATCAAAATGATACTCTGGTCAAAGTTTCTAATGATCTTTAGTATGACATGCAGCCTATAGATACAAATTTTGAAAATAATAAGTTAGTATGAACAATCCTACCTTGAGTGGTGTATCACACATACAGTCTATATGTGCAAACTGCATGGAGCTCACGAGAAATTTGTGACTACAATATGCTGACATCAGAAAATTAATTTTCTTTTTTTCATTGTTTCTGATATGCTTTCCAAATCACGATTACATCATATTGTGGCAAAATATCCAATTAAATCTATCCTTCATAAAATCCACAAAAATTTCCGGATCACTACCAAAATGTAATCATCTGTTCCTTGTGTCATTCTCAACCTTTCCCGCAAGTTTTATCCAATTCCGCGTACCAAGTTTTTGAGTTATTTTGCACACGGACAAACAAACAAACGGTAACGAAAACATAACCTCCTCCCTTGGCGAGGTAATGAGGGTTCTCTGACATCCTCCAAAGCATAGAAACACAAACAGAATATGTAACTATAATATAAATACAAACAAATACAGTTTTAAGCCAACCTTTTGGGCTGCTGCGACGGCGTTGGGGTCTGTGCGGTCGATGAGGGTGAACTTGTTGCGCAGACGGCTCTCCACCTCATTCTCCATCTGGCTGACCATGGTCTTGAAGGAAGTGAAGATGGACTGGACCTGCCGGACGTTGACGATGTCAATCTCGTCCAGGGATCCGTCCAGGTACCGCCTCACCTGGTTGTTGATTTCCATCAGCTGCGTGTCCGACAGCGGCTCATACGTCACCTGGCTTCGGTTGGCCTGCAGGGATGGCATGGTGACGGCAAAATACTTTGTAAATGAACGCGTCACAGATGAACACCACCTTCAGATACACCTGTATTTGTACGGTTTGTATAAAATCTAGCTGATTCATGGAGCTGAGAGTATTCCCGATCTTCAAACCTACCTCGAGCACCATTGGGCGGCTAATGAAACTAATATTGAAAGTTCCCTGCTCCTCAACTCATTGTGCAAAAGGCCAATATTCCAAACATTGATTAGTTTGTGTGTGGTTGGGAGTTTGAGCAAAATATGTGAAGTTGGCAAGCCGTTGACTTAGTTTGGCGTGTGATTGTGGCACACAGAGTTAACATACATACAGAAAGAATCTGCACCAGAAAACAGTGACTGGAGAAAAAGCAAGGTTTCCTTGAAGAGTGTCAAAGCAATACTTCAGATAAAGGGGTATGTTCTTCTACTTTTCATACATCATGCCTTCATCGTTTCTAGTGGGTGCAAAAATTAAGACGAGGATGTACCCATCCACAAACCTCCCAACCTTTCTGACTGAAAAATAGGGATGATTTGGCTCATAAAGGACTGATTTCATGGAGCGCGGTAACAATTTGTAAAGGATGCGAATGTCAAAAAATGGCAAAGTCAAACATTTGTATTTTAGTCTCTAAAAGATCACTAAATATGTATGGGGGTTCAAAAACACTGTCAACTGTTCGCAGGTGTCGTTTTTAGTTTGGCGGCGATTTCAAAAAATTTCGAAATTTCTTGCGCACGTTTTCCGCACATGGGGTCATGAGTTGTTCTCAAAAATGTCTTGAAAGCTTCATCATGTGCGCATGACATACGCAAGATGTGCGTGATGGTCGCAAAATCTTTGTGAAACCCCAAACAGATACCGACAGTTTAAAGAATGTCTCACGTATGTTTTGAGAAATCTACAAAGTTTTTCTGATCATTTTACGGCATATCCGCAAACTATTCACATACTTTTTGAGACATTCTCAAGAACATCTGGCGCATGTTTGGGGGCAAATCCACACCCCTTGACATCTGGACTCGATAACACTCTTGCCCGAGGTGTCTGACTTCATAATGACTTCATTTCATTTCATATCATATCATATATTAGGTTTTTTACAAATTAAATCATAACATAAAATATGAATAAAGTAACAAAAAAATTAAAAACCCATATAGCTAGAGAACGAAATGTTTGAAGAATGTTTGATCAAATCCTATATGGATATGTAGCAACATTATCCAAAAAGATAGCAAACTCCTATTGAAACAAGAGGTGGGAATGGTCAAAATTCAGATTCTTTTCTCCGAATTCAGAATGGTTGGGAGGTCTGCATCCCTTCTGTTTGAAACGCCTGCAGTGACAGAGACTAGCTTTGAAGCCCACTCACCAGGGTATCATGCATAGCCAGCTCATGCTTCAGGTGCTTGATCTCCTTCTCCAGCTTCTTCACCAGCAGGGCGGGGTCGAAGAACTCGTTCACGGCGGGGTCGATGGCGACGCACATCATGCGGGTGGCGAACCTCAGCGTGGAGATCGTCTCCTCAATTTGCTTGGCCTCGCCCCAGATGTTGGCTATCATCATCGTGTTGCAATTACCACCTGTGAGAAAAGCATTTTTCCCCCCAAAGATCAAATGTTAAGTCAACATTCTGCAACACCTGTATAATAGTACATACTGTAAAAGTGAAATTTGCACATATTTTGCACAACATGAAACAAGTGCGAAAATAAACATAGACAATTTTTTTTATTGTTGTGTGTAATACTGTTCCAAAGTTTGATTTCGCAGAATCAAAAACATGCAAAATTTATCTAGCCCGACTGAGTGTAAAAATTACTCGCATGAAAATGTCAATTTTTACAGCATGACGTCTGGTTGAAGTTTTGGCAAATATTTCAGTAGATAAAAATAATTTTGTTAAAAGGGAACGTCATGATGTAATTCATTAGTTGTTGTTGTTTTTTTCAGACACACTGGCCAATCAGTATAATTGTAATGTAATTGCAATCTTTTCATAGAAACAAACAAAAATCCACCACTCAAGACAACATTCTTTATCATCAATACAATACATACTCCTTGGTAAAGTTTTTGACAAAAAAACCCCAAAGAATCAGGATACAATTAGCATAATCAAGAGGAACATGTATCCAGTTGCAATTCATTATGTTTACAGAAACACTGGCAAATCACCATTGTGTTGTAATTACCACCTAATTTAATTGTAATATCTGCAGAAATACAAGCAATTAATCAATATAAAATGAAAGTAGAAAGAGACAGAGGGAAAAGAAAAAAAAAGAAATACTACTCACATACAATGTAAATAACTGGGAGAGAATTAGAAATGGGAGAACTTCAACACATGAAGCACACTTTTCTATTTGCTGTTTTCATGTTTGTTTTTCTCAAAGATCTTTTTAAAATCAATTTCACTTAAAAAAACACCAAACAAACAAACAAACAAAAAAACTATGCATGCTGACCAATGGAGTCTTTCAGGCAGTGAGTCAGCTTTGTCTGTCGGTAGGGAATGTGCTCCCTCTTTCTGTCGGCCAGAGCGATGGTGGTCTGCTCCAAGAACGTCAGCGACTTGTTGATGTACACGGCTTCTTGCTGGGTCTTCCCTTCAGACTGGGTGGAAGAGATCCAAGGACAAAGAATCGCAACAATTAATTGTTTTCACATGGTTTCATGCTGCCTTAGTCACCCTAACCCTCCAGCTTCCCCAACCCCTTCGAAACTGACACAGAACTGACGCAGAATCACGCTCTTGAAATGTCCAAGTCGTCAAAAACTGCTCCATTTTTGCTGTCTTCTCCAGCATATGACAATGCTTTGGAATTTGTAGGCAACATCATTCCCTTGAAATATCTTTTTTTCTTCCACTGACTTCCCTCCCCTATCTAATAAACTGAAGAGAGGCAGATCATAAAACTCTGCGGTACACTAATTGCCTCTGACAGAATTGACCTGCACTCAGTGCAGGCCACCTACTTAGTAAACTCGATCAGCAACAAATCTGTACATCTTCTTGTCTCCTTTTTTTTTTTTTTCTTCTTCTTTCTTGTTTTTTTAACAGCATTTGGATATGCTCCTGGATAGATAACACACCACACAGGAAGAGCATCTTCCACACAAAAAAAACACCAAACAACAAAAAATAGAGGAAATCAATATCTTGGTGCACTAGGACCACCTACAGCGTAGTTTCACAATGACAATGTCCCTTAAACTTGCCACAAGCACCACTGTTTTCCTTTGATTTCAGAAAAACTTGATTTTCCCCCATCTGGCATTGATATTGCGTGTGAGGATTTTCTGTTTCGTTCCCACCATGACACACATAGCAATTGAAAAAAAAAAAAAAAAAAAAGAAGCAGAAAAAAATGTTTTCATGACTCACCCCAGTCTTGCTGAGTCTCTCTGAGCCAGCCAGGTCCACGAGGTTGAGTTTGCTGCGGATGTACTTGGCGTTGGACTCTGTCCGCGAGCGCGACTCCACGTGGATGGTGAAGATGCAGTGGGAGCGGGAGGAGACACTGTTGAGGGAGTGGGCTGCAATGGCGCGGTTTGTCTCGCCCTGCGATCAAAACAACAGACGCAAATAAAGACAATATGATGATAACTGCTAAGAGGAGAAACTTAATTGTAGACTCGAGTTGACTATACTGAATAGAGTGAAAGCACACAGTCAGAACAGAGAAAGTACATAAAAGTAAAACCAACAAAGAAACAACTGTAAAATAAGAATGAAGAGAATTTGCTTTTTATGGAGATCAAGATTGCAGTTACAGACAATTTTCTTAAGTTTGTTTTTGCTGTTACTCTCCATGAATTAGATCGTATGCTAGATCTGTATCATCATGAACAAGTGAAAAAGAAGGAATTAGTCTGGAATTTGAACCCACATCACCTACGGTAAGCAGTAGGTGATGTAGGTTTAAATCCTAATCAATCCTCCCTCCCACACTTTATGAATGCCAACTGCATCTGGTCCCACATGTAGCAAAGCATGTTGGAGAGAAAGCAGCCACACAACATTCTGCACTGCTGCACACACCTCAAACAGGAGATTCAGGGCCTCCTCTTCGTTGTGGGCCAGATGGACGCCGAGACCCTTGATGTTGATGCCGTATTCGTCCTCGGTGATGGTCATGTTGGGCAAGCCTTGGATGCTGTAGGGCAGAGTGGAGAGGAGGTCGAACATGGTCTCGTTGTAGATCTCCAGGTAGCTGATCCGCACCGTGATGGCCTGCTCGGGCCTTTCCTCAATCTCCTTGTAGACCTGCAAACCAGAAGGGAGCATGACAGACCGACAAATGATGACAATAACAATCGATGGTGATGATGATACAGTAACATACTGTATAAGCCATATATATTTGGCAGGGTTTTTTTATTTTTTGCAAATTTTGGAAGTCACATGCTATTTGCTAATTTACAACACACAAAAATTATTACCTCTGATCCCAACACAAATGTGACATGCATGCATGCATGTTTTGGTACACAGTACACAGTACATGAACAAAAGGCATTATAATACTTACTTTGCGATCATGTCTTCAACTACTCAAGAAATTGTCAGAAAGACCCGATTTGTGAAAAATTAGACTCATTAAACATATGGCATACACAGCATTCAAGTCTATCAACCCACAAATCAAAGCACACAACGGATGTCTCCTCAGGCTTTAAGAACTTGTGAAACATGCATTTTTAAGAATGCATTTTTAAAAGAATGTCATAATGTGCGAGAAGGTTTGTGGCATATCTGAGTGCATTCCAAGGAACTTTTTCTCAATTAACAAGGTTTGCAATCTTTGCAGTCACCATGGTAACAACTGATTACAATCATAACTTTTTCACTGTCATTTTCATTATTATAATTATTAACCATCATGCTGGTAAATGTTTGTGAACACTTTTAAGGCTCATGAACTATCATGCCCACTCTGCCTATGATCTAAATCTAACCGAGCCACCTAAATGTACGCATCAAGCATACTGTGCACTGTAATGGGATACAGCTAGTAATTACAAGGCTCAAGAGCAGCTTTTGTTTGGGATGTAACATATCTTACTCCATCTAAAAGCAATGATATCAGGTTTGTCTACGTTGTCAAGTGACATTTGTAAGGCTCTGCACTTCTTTAGGGCAACTCCCGCAAGTTATTTTCCCTGCTTTGACGAATGCCCCAATTCCATTTCATATTACTGTTGACAAAAGGAACAAATTGATCAGTAATTAGCAGTCATGATTGCACCTTGCAAACATGAACATTGGAAGGAAACCATGTTTTCAATACAGTACAGATGATTTGTTTAGTTTTGAACAAATTTACTCCTGTTTTGTTTGGCTATTCTAACCAAGAAGGACTTTAAATTCAAGTGCAGTTAAAAAATAACAGCCAAACAGCATTTAGCTGTCTCTAGAACCAACTCATTTCTTGTGGAAGCGCACAAGTGTTTGTTGTTCCCTATGGTTTGGAAAGTTTGCGATGTATCATCAAAAGAGCCCACCTCCCTTCATGTCCTTGCAAGAGACTCATCAAAACACGTAAATTGTCATTGCCCAAGTAGCTTTTTGTAAGAAAGGGCTATGATAATAATAATAATACTAATAGTGGCTACTTGTATAGCGCACAGGTCCACTTTTCAGTGCTCATGGCGCTTCAAAAATGAAAAGATATCATATATTTACATGCATATACATATTCAAACATTTCAACAAATAAGAAAATGGTAAACAAAAACATATATATACCAAATAAAGAATACAACATATACCAATTAAAATGATCCACATTCATTCTTGCCCATTTCAATGTTTCCTATTTAAAGCCTCCATATAAATGGAAATAGGTGACATCATAATCATTTCCTCCAGTGTGAGCAAGGTGGAATGTGTCGGACACTGACCTGGGAAATCGCCCGGGGAATGATTCCCCTCTGCTTGTAGTTCTCGGTGGCCCCAGTCATGGTGTATGTCTTGCCTGCCCCTGTCTGTCCATAACACATCAAGGTTCCTAGGTGTCACAGAGGGAAACATACATTTACATTACTATGAAATGAACGCAATAATATCAGGGAAATTACCAAAGAAATACATGAGACTCTGGAAAAAAAAACAAACACCCAAACTTAAGTTAACAACAGCAACAACAACAAAATCACAACTACTGCTCTTTTAAAATGCTTGCACAATCTTGATGTATTATCCCTGGGCTCCAGTTTGAACATTCAAGGAAAAAAAAAATTAAAATCAAGAAAGGTAGCTGATGTCATATAATAGGTTGAACAATTTTTGTATTTGTAATCTTATCTTACTTACAATTTAGTTATGTTTCTATCCAAGCAATATTTTTTTGTTGTTATTTTACTTTTTATTTTAGTTATTATCATAATTTTCTGGGGGCGGGGAGGCTTCCTATTTGACCAGAAAAAAATGTCTCACAACCATGAGATCGAATAACATTTTGTGGTTGCAAGAACACACAGAGGGTAAGGACAGTCACCGTTGTAGCCATCCAGGAGCTGGGTGATGAGAGGTGAGGCCACTTCCTCATAGACCTGGTCCTGGCTAGCATTGTGGAGGATGCCATCCATCTTGAATGACCAGTCCAGGAGCTGGTTGTTGACCACTCCTCTGCGGACATCCTTGCGAGCGTGGATATTTATGGTCTGGAAGTCAATCACATAATAGCCACAGGCCAATATCATTAGCATCTGCCAATTTGAATATAGGCATAATCAGTTAAGTCTTGTCACCATAGAATGAAAAATAACATGAATTAGTGTTTACTACTCATTGCAAAACATTTGATGTAGACTTTCTGATTCAATTTGTGCTCTGACAATGATTTTACTGGTTATGTGCTTCTCCATCAATCACTTTTGAATCAAATCGTGTCATCATACGTAATTTGAAACGATTTAAATCTATTAGGAAAGAGAGAAACATTATATTAAAAAAGATAACAAGGACATCTTAATTTTAAGCATACAGCAGTACAAGAAAAAAGCACCTGCACAAAATATACAAAAACATGCACATACAGCTCTTCAAAACTTGTTTCATTACCTTTGTGTCAGGAACAATTTCGATCATGTCCTGGGCAAATTTGGCTGTGGGCCGGGTGCGTACATAGACGCGGACTTTACTGCTTCGCTTACTCATGAGTGAAGTGCTGCTGAACCTCAGTATACCCTGTAAAATTGGTATTGGAAAAGAGAACGCAATTTAAAAATATTCAATCATTGACAAGTACAATGTGCATATGCATGCACATTTAACTGATGCATGCACATTTAACTGATAAAAAATTCAATATGCACTTCAATTCAATACGTCCAGGGCTAGCATTAATTAGTACATGTACATGTAATGTATGCTGCAGTTGCAAATGAAAGTTTCAGGACTATCAACACACAAAGTGTAACTGCTGAAACTAGTCAGAATTCCTGTTAACATTCATGAGTAGATGAGATTGTTTCTTACTGGAAGACATCAAAGACTGTACACAATGATGGCAATTAAGTTTATTGACATTATGAACTAGAAAAGCACTCTGAGAGCGCAGACCTCCGCCAAGCATGAAGCTTATTTCCACCACTACACTGATCTTGTTCTTCCATAGAGATGTCATAGGTACACACCACATCGGTGCTAACAGTCGCCAGATTTCAAAATATAGAAGCCTTTGTTACGTCATAAGCCTTCAGCTGCATGGCGCGCCTCGCCCCAGCAGAAACTAGAGCACGCACTTTAGTGCGCGCAGGCAAACCTCAAATACGCGCAGACTGAACTCCCAAGTTCATTGACCCTACCTGCCAAAACATCAAAAATCCTTCATAAATTCCCCCAAAATTCTCGGATCATTACCAAAAGTTAATCGTTTGTCACTTGTGTCATTCTCAACCTTTCCTGCAAGTTTCATCCCAATCCGTTAACTACTTTTTGAGTATTTTGCACACAGACAAACTAACTAACGAACGAACACACAAACCAACGGTAACGAAAACATAACCTCCTCCTTGGCAGAGGTAATAATATCAACAGGCACATCAGCTCCAGTGCACAGATGGGAATATACAGATATGGTACTACTGCACAGCATAGTAATTCCATACACGTACATCTCTGCATAATAATGACATTCAATGCATATAGGACTTCATAGACTAGCCTAACTGAGCATTGAACGGGCCAAAATCACCAAAAATGCTACACAAAAATGTAGAAATGCTATTTTAAAAAATTCACATTTCACCGCAGAGTTAAATGACGAGTTTTCAGAAGATTTTATCGCATAAATTGTTCGAAATGCTCATGTCATACCTTTGACCGAACAATATGAAATTTGAGCCTCATTTGACATTTTTCTCTTTGCCATTCGCCTGGTACAAATGTGTACGGTGAATTGTGGGTGTGAATAGTGATTCTGGTGCATGAAGATGTAAAATACATCAATTATTTCATTATGAAAATCATGTCCGAATTAAAAAGAAAAATGCAACTTTGCACCGCTCTAAAAGATAACTTTTGTAAAGGGGTGAACTTGAAGTTTATCTTCGAAAAATCCGAGTGAAAGGAATAATTCACATAATTTTGCAAAATTCTTAATTTTCAGGACTTTGTGAATATCTGGTGGCATTTTTTGCTGGAAATTTCATCCCCTGAGTATGGAATTCAGAGCAAAAAAAAGAAAAAGAAAAAAAAAGCAACATACAGTAATACAATTAGTCAATACACTCTCCTACAATCTGCACATGGCATATGCTGATATGGCACAACTACTGGTAAACAAATTTCTTGTTAAGTCTCAGGAACGATATCTAACTGTTAGAAGGCCTTCCAGAATCTGGTTTATACATAGTCATAGACCCTAGTCCCTTGTCTACAAGAGCCAGTAAATGCTGTGTATACCATCTTTGGAGTTGCAGTATTTTCTGTGTAAACCGGACTCGCTGCCAATGAATAATCATCTTCCACTTGGAACTCATCCGAGTCATCTGCCCCACCGTCATTGGAGGGTTGATTTGATTTTGAACCTCCCCTCCCTTCTCGTTTGCCCCGCATTTTCATAGCTCTAGGATTTTCAGTTCGCCAATCTTCTTTCAGTGGAAGCGTGTTGGTTGGTAAACCACAAAGAGTTCCAAGCCAGGCAGAAGCTGTTTGCTACAACTCTGCAATCAAAAACTGTTTTAGATGTTGTGTGCTCTGTCTCTGTCACTTGGCAGTTCTGTGCTACATGTAACAGTTAAAATGATAGAGCTTTGTGCTTGCTCGTGCTGTATTTCCTTGCTGCGCCGCAGATATCTGTTTCCTCAGTCAGATACAATAACAATTCTGCCACTGGGCATATAATGCTCAACATCCAACTTATGTCTGTCTGTAGAGACTGATCTGGTTCTGAGCTGAGTAATGTATGGAACAGAACTTGTTTCGGGTTTGTTTATTCCGACTGTCTGTCAGCTGGGCCCAATCCAAGTAACAGTTAGGAAGTGTGCCGTTTTTTATTTCGTGATATGTTACGTGTGCCTCGATCGTCGTCACAGTGCAGTCCAATCTCTAGCCAGCTTGTTCTTCTTACGGCCGTTATGACAACATAATTAAAACGTCATAATAAAGTAAATCATTACTACGCACGGACGTCATGATGAAACAAAATATATGCCCCGAAATTATTTCAGATACTAATGTTAGAGAGCCTGTCTTTTCACCATCATGCCAGTGTACGCCCGAGCTGCGCTTACAGAACACGATCGTGTGGAGACGGACGCTTAGTACCCTCAATCCCCGGCTCCAGCGGGGCACAGAGCTGCCAGAGGTGGCGTGGAAACACGGTGTGCAGCAGCGGTAGTTGTCACGATCGTAAGATTTACTATAAATTCTAAATAGCTGGGCATCACAAAAACGCCCCAAATCAGCAAAAGTAAGAATGCAGTGAGAGATTATTATCATAATCATGCTCTAGAACATATACATAGAACTTACCCAATGAAGAATGTCAGGGATAAAGAAAATTTGTCCAAAATAATTAACCAAAACTGCGCGTACGGTGATGATACAATTTCCGTGCGTGTCGACAATTTCATAGTATTTTAGCTTGTTCGATCGCCGACGGACGCGCGACGCGTCCGTCGTAACAGAATCGGTATTTACCGTATCGTCGCGTTGTTAGGGATCAGGCACATGCGCAGAAGCGGGAATCTTCAAAGTCGCTTGCATTATAAATGCATGCTACACAGGTACCGCACCGGTCCCTTATCTTGGACCCCGGATATAATAATAGACCATTTAGAAGATCTTAAGAATTCATGAAGCCAAAGTCGTGATTTGAGTCATTTTGCACGATAATCATTTATTCATGTCATCACTTTTCAAACCGTTGCCCCTTCTGAATTTCTGGGTTTCTATTTTTTGTGTTCCTGTATTATGTTTCTATATCAACAGCTGCCATAAAATGTAGGTCTATAATTAACGTTAGTGTTGTTGCTTGCAGTCTCTGCATGTAATGAATTAGAGAATAAACCTCATCATCTTACTTTGTAACTTATCAAGTGTATATCCCAAATGGTTTTCCATTCTTAAAATTGTACTTCTGTATGCAAGCATTCAAATTTGAAGTGGATCTATTCTCTGATATCTCTGCTTCTTTGATATACTTCCAGACATGTAACATATTGACAGACAATGTACTACAATATATCACATTCCATAATTGAAAGCAAGACATTAAATGTATTTTTTTTGTTGTTGCTATATCATTGGGAGTGATTGACGGATTGACTTATTTTACTTTTATTCAAGGCTTCAGTTCTCTGTTGTAGTGCTTAAACACAACTTTCTATGACTGGGTAACAGTGTATAATTGTGAAATATAAAATGGCAATAACAGTTGTGATCACTTTCATACTTTGAAGGAGCCACAAATATAACAGAGAAGATTTATGGAAACAGTCAAGCACAGACAGGAACATCTAAACACAAACAAATATATTTATATAGCCTTCAGAAAAACATATTGATACATTGTATACTTATACCCTGTATAAACATACTATGAACTCACATACGCAGAGACTCCAACCCTAAGCACCTTCTGATCGGGAGATTCTCCCGCCTGAAACCCCTAGCAAACGGGAGACTCCAATTTGATATGTGCGAAGTTCCTTGCTCTAGGGTTCTAGATGCTCTCTCGTGCTATCTAAGGCTTATTTTTTCAACATAAAATGATATTAAGTAAGAAATCATTTCAAGCGGGAGACACAGAGCCCTGGCGGGAGAAATTAACTCTCAAGCGGGAGAACGGGAGATTTTGCAAAAATGGGATTTCGGCGGGAGATCTCCCGTCGAAAACGGGAGAGTTGGAGTCTCTGCATACGCACACCCATACATCCTCTACTAAAAAAACACACCCTACACCTATACCCATACCAGGGAGGTGAAGGGGAGTCTTCGTTGCCCGTACATAGGCCTATGTTTTTGTTGTTGTTTTTGTCAATCTTTTATTTTTCTTTCTCTTTTATATAAACAATATATACAAATTAATTCACTAATTCATAAACTACCCACCGCATTAATTCATACACTACACACACACACACACACACACACACACACACACACACACATACACATATGAACACACCAACACCCATACCATACATACATTCACAATGACTCTAGGCACACTCCCAACACACATTGAATTGAGCATGACAAGATTATTCAATATCTACAAGGGCAAGGCAGTGAAAATATCAACAAAACTCAAAAAGTAATTTAAAAAAATGTTGTAGCAGGACCCTTCTCATTCTAAAGTAGCAAATCCACTTTTGGTCCAAATATATCACTTTTATCAATTACCGTACCAAACACTGTCATCTACTCAAGACAGCTTGTGAAAATCATACTTTTCGATATGAGTTCATGATCGATCACAAGTAAGTGCTCCTGAAGACATAATTTGGAGCAATACCACATCATTGTTACCTCTGCCAAGGAGGTCGTTTTTGCCTGTGTTTGTTTGTTTATTTGTTTGTTTGTTTGTGTGTCTGTTAGCAATAAGACTATGATTTAACATTGGTTTCCAGTGATTCTTGTCTGTTTGGGTTTCATTGTTGTTGATGGGTCTAATGTGGTAAAAGAAGCAAACATCTGATTACAGTTTAGTGGTGATTGGGATCATGATCTACAGCTGTAGATTCGGCATTTTTGTCAGGATGTCTTCGTAGTTCATTAACATTACTTACATTTTGGCCAATGCTAGGGTTTGCATTTTCCAAGTGCTTCTAGTTTGTTTGTTTTTTATATGATATACAAATGTATCAGATTGTCATCACCCAACACATTCATACACAGAGGAGAAACGAATAATTACCACAGGGAGCAAGACAGATTTCCATGTAAAAAGCGCTACTAAAAGAGCAAAACAAGGAGCACCTCCCTTTTCACTTTATTCCTCGATTACTTTATCCAAAATAAGAATCATATATACACACACCCTGGTCATTTCATCCTTGCAACATTCAGGAGACATATCACAAGTGCTTTCAAGTAGTACATAAGTCTAATATTTTTTTTTTCGTTTTTCTAAAGAAGAAGATGTACACCTCTCGATACCTTCTGGGCAGAGACATAAAATCGCAATTGCAAACAATTCCATCAACCATCAACTTGGCAACTCTCAAATTACTCAAATTAACAAAGTCTATGACAGTTGTATTACATCAAACAAAGGATATTGTTTTCACAACAACAGCTCATGAAAAGACTCAGATATGGATGACTGTAGATAACGGCATTGCAAAACACACCACTAGCAAAACACACTCTCCATTTTTTTTTCTGATGACCCCATTCAACTGGAGTTAAAATACTGCATACTGGGTAAAATGTAACAGCAAATAATATGTGCAATGTAGGAGGAGTACCAAATTAGTCTCCTTTTTCCCAGAAATCTTAAACACCTTGACATGAAAAATAAAACAAAGAAAATTTAACGAAACAAAAAAGTAGTTCATTTGGCAAAGAGTGAGTCTGCATTTTATAAAAACAATATAACAGGGAGAGGGGTTATAGAATAAATAAATAAATAAACATTCAAACAGTTTACTTTCAAACTATAATTATCTCTCAAATGGCATTGCATTGATACAGAGATTAAGAAAGCAATTAATGACCAACTTAAATCCAGATATTACATCTACAGGAATGAACTACTAGTAATTCCATCACTGCACATGATTTCCACAAAATCATGCATTCTAAAAGGATATTCTATTTGTCACAAACTGACTAGGAGATGTTGTAGGCATTAAAAGCACACAACACAAAAATTCAGAGATTAATTTCAGCATTGGACAGTCACAAGCTCAGACAGTTTGCTGTCCAATTCCATAGGTGCTAGCTTCTCACAAAAATATGTTGGTTTTTTTTTCTTGAACAAGCTGAAAATGAGACTTTAACCTGAGAAATCACCTTGCCACGGACACATGAAGAAGCTGACATTGTGCAGTGTGCATGTCTCATTATTCTTCAGTGAAAGGCAACTATCATTCCCGTAAGGATACGAGAGGGGACTTGTTAACAGGAAGAACTGCCATTCTTACTGCGTGGGAATATATTCGGACCATCAGTGAAATAACGTTGATTTGAATTTGGGGACAACTCAAAATTATTTGCATCAACTGAAAAAAAAAAAAATATTTCCAAAGATTTCTCAGTGTGGAATTCCCTCTTTAGATCTATTTAAAACAAGCAGCATACTGTCACAGCTGAGTCATATCCCTACAAAGTATTATGACTGAAAGAAGAAACCATTAATACAGAAATACACTGTGTTTTGATCGAGCCTCCACAAATTCCACAAGGGAAAAAAATGTGTCAAGAATTTCTGAAATTTGTAATACATCAAGCTATATAATGGTCCTAAAGTTGAATACATTCATTATGAGTTGATCTATTGAATATAGATAGAAGTGATTGTCTCAAATTAATGTGAGAATCAAAACATTCTCTAACCCAAAAGTTCAGTATGGCACATTTACACTCGCACAAGGATTTCTGTTAAAAAAAAAAAACAACAACCAGAAAATGTAACATAAATTTCACAATAAGAATTCTCAACCATCACAAGAACAAATATACATAGAATAAAATAAGTTCCTTTCTTCCGCAAATCATCAACACACATGAGTGTTTCATGATATCATGATAACGATATTGAACCGGGGCTTGAGAGTGAAGGTGGAAAATGTACATCAAGCTGCACAATGTTCTAATAAAACAAGCTGGAAGCAGTTTGGGGGTGGCGGGGATATGTCAATGCATACAAGCATCTAAAATACAGTTTTCAATTGTGTATGTATCCTGTTGATAAATGTAAAACACGACCTTGCTGAAAAACAGCTGTCCAGCTGAAAGCAGACTTCTATACCAGTGTATGATCAAAATAAACTCAAACTCAAAGAGTTTGCTGGAAAAAAAAAGAAAGACAACCAAAAGCAAAAACAGAACACAAAAGGCTATGCAGTAAGAAACACAGAAAACACAGGAATGAAGCTCCATATCGTTAACAGCTTGATCTGAGTGGTGGATGCCACATCAGTTCTGGGATAGAATGGAACTGTCTATGCCAACAGTTTCTCAAATTTTATGACCACGTGGTTGCAAGCTGTTGTTTTGATGCTGGGTAAAAAAATAGTGTCATCACTCTTGATACATGGTTTTTTAAAATCTATTTGGCGCTTATTGCGAATTGCCAGAGCACCTGCCCAGGACGCAGAGTGTCTCACATCACGTCACTAACTGTTCGAACTTTCGCACGAAATTTACATCGGCAACTAGCACAAGAGCATGCACTGCCACAGAGTTGTTTAGAACGATTTGAAGAAAAACAAAGTTCAGCCTCGACTGCAATCATTTCACCCAGCGAATGTGAGTAACTAGCTACATTTTTTTCCCCCTACTTCTATGACTAGTACTATTGCTAAATTCATAAATATATCATACATTGCAAATATATACAGACACATGTAAAATTAGCTCTCTTCTTTCCTTCTACATACCACCATCAAATAATGTATTGCAAAATATACAGAGATCTGTTCAAACTCTTATCAGATGACACTGTTAAATGTTCTTCCTTCTGTCAAGCAAAGGAAAACGGAAAATCATTGCAACCATTTCTTCTTCTTTTTTTCATCTTTGATTTCTTACAAACTATAATGAACCACTTTTTCTGTCCCTGTTCTGAAAAGACCAATCACAAGTTGAGCTATGTTGAACTTCAATGCTAGTAAGGACTAAGGACTATCACCGTCAGCAAATCACATTTATTCCACTATATTTATAAGCGAATGTCTATTGTTTGGACCAGAAAGTTGACACAAAACTTCCTGATGCCGAATGTGAGTGTTTCACTGAATATGGACACATCTCTACAGCACTGATCTCTCTTTGAAATATCATGGCACTTTTGCATACATTTTATTGCAAGTCATTTTTCTATCTTTCCATTTCATCTATAGAGCTAGTACATTACAGAACTTTGCCAAAACAAAGAAATAAACATAATCATAATATCTAACATGTCTTTTTCTTTGTTTCATTTCCTTAGTTCTCTGCCTTAAAGTGGTGACACATCTAAACAGGTCGCACGGAGGCACAAGCTCCGAGCCGACGACTGAAAATTGTAGCCAAGGGGGTGCGAGATACAGTCCACATTAACAGTCGAAGCACAGTAGGGGCCTTTTTCTTTCATCAGATCTTCGATCTGGGGGTACGGACGTGAGTCACGGTGTGGAAAGGAACACCCCACCGGAATGCGAGCAAGAGGCCAAGAACCTCGAGTGCTCACTTTCAATTTGCCTCATGACCCACCCCAAAGAGATAACATCAACATACATACACACGCAAAAAATAAAATACAATACCAATGCGAACGAGAACGATTGACTTTCTGAGTACTGATACTGACAAAATGTGAAATGCCTAACGGCGACAGTCCAACTCTTTGTCGGTTTGTGTATCTCTCTCTCACTCACTATTTCTCTCAATTCTTTCTCTCACACACTCTAGCAAAGCGACGATAGAACAGCGCAAAAGCCGACTTAATACTATTTGTATATATACCAGTATTGGCCAGGTCCTTGAGGTAATAAGAGTCAAGCGTAGTAGTGTAAGAGTTCTTCACATAACGTAGTCTACATTTACTGGTATCTATTAGGAAATATGCAAAGAATTTCACCTATGAACATCATGGGGGGGGGGGGAGATATATTTTTGCTTGCTAACAGACTAGGAAAAGTGAGGGAGATGTTCAATAGTGAAAATATGATCTACCAACTACATGGATACCGTTATTCCTGATAAAAAAAAATCTTGTAAATATCTTGCAAAAGGATTTTCATCGTCCTAAACTTTGCTACAGTTTAAAATAGGTGATGTTTCAATGCTCTTTTACCAGAGTGAATACGCAGCACATGTTCATTAAAGAAAACATTGACAAATATTAGGACTTATATAGTTATATCAATAAATCACGTAACTGGTATGGCAGGGGAAAACATAATATAAGAGCCCATCTGCTGGTTATCACACTGATAAGGAATGGGAAAGAATCTGTTTTAAGTAATTAGTCTTCCATTGGAAGTGACTGCAAAGGAGATGCTTCAAAACCATCAAAAATATAAGCTCCAATATCATTGATACTGACTCTAGAATATTATGAAGGAAATTTCTGTAACTAATATCATTTTTATGCTGATGAAAATTTTGTAAACACCCTTAAACAACAAGACAATTTGTGTAATTGGCCTATCCTATTCTTTTTTTCATTTTCTTGATGGCTTCCAATAAAAATAATTTTGATTCTACCACGTGTGAACACATTTTGCGGCCCTTGTCAGCACGCCTTATGGCAAGGGGAAGTAAATACCACAGATGGCCATGCTAGATCCCCTTGGAAATCATTCATCTTGCTGTGTTCACATGCAAAAAAGCTGTTATCTACTGCTACATCACATGCAGATGCAGGGGACTATGAGGTACATGTAGATAGTACACAGACAGCATCTTCGTGCCGCAACTAATATCCTGGTCCAGAGCATTATTACTACCACAGTTAAACAGTGGTTAGCATATAGAGTCAGGCCCTTAATCAGCAGCTGCAAAATTTTCCCATGGCATGTGTTACGGTTGTTAATGCATCACAAATAAACTATGGTGCCATTGGTTGGTTCATTGCAGATTACAAGGTCCTTGCTTTCATATAAGCACTTCACAATCTCCATCCCTTGTTATTAACGAGATCATCTGCGTGGCTGGGTCGGGAAAGAAGTGAAGAGGACAAAATCAGGAGTCTCAGTCCACAGCTCACGAGGCTAGACGAAAAATAATCTTCAGCAAAGAGAGCATTCGTATGCAGTTTCTGCTAGGAAGCAGCGAACGTTCCTCACAGCAAACGAAAGTCATGCACAAGTGTCCCACGGACAGAAGTGGTCTATGGAAAGCTCCTTTTTCTTTTGGACACATCAGCATGAATATAGACACTTTGGAAACAGGGAAGCTGGAATCCAATTCTGCCATGGAGAGTCTTGTTACATGCCTGCTACCACGACCTGGCTGCCTCAGTGCCTCTGTAGGCTGTTAGCCCTGCTCGTTGATGGCTGGTCCTCAGCGGCGAGCCGGCCCGACAGCTTGTTGGCAAGGTTGCTGATGATCGCCGCCTGGAAGAGAGGAAGGATTGGAGAAATTTCACGTGTGATTATATTCTCTACACACAGTCTACAAGAGGGACTCAATCGTCTTCATACCTGTGCACAAAACAATCACACAGCATCGTCTTCAGCTGATTTCTACCCAAGCATTCTAAGCATGCATACCTGCCAACATTTCAAGATGAAATATCTTACTCGTGGATTGCAAAAATCTTATTTTATATGCAAACTGAAGTTAAATATCTTACTTTCAGTCAAATCTTCAGAAAATACACATGAAAGGTATATTTAAATATTTTTTAAAAATCTGATTTCTCTGACAGAAAATCTGATTTTGCTATTTATACCGTAAAAAATCTTACTGAATCTGATAAAATCTTATTAGTTGGCAAGTATGAGCATGAACTCAATATCTTCCCATAAGCCTAAGCATAAAGCACAATTTACATCGAGTTCTCTTCGATGAACGGAGTAAAATAACCCCCCCCCCTCAAAAAAAAAAAAAAAAAGAAGAGAGAGACAGTTTCAATGTCATTACAATAGGACAAACACAAAGAAGGATCTAACATTATGAAGTTTCACATGTGAAAGCTTAAAGTTTCACATGTTATCATGAAGTGGTGACTATCACTCTTTACAACACATGCAAATTAGATTAGTAAGGGGTTTCTTTTTCTATAACTGCCTGTCCAAATATATATATGTATTTTTTTCATCTTCTTTCTTTTTCTTTTTTTTTTTTGGGGGGGGGGGGGGGGGAGGGACTGGTAGGAGAGGGGGGTATTTGTACCTGTTTTGTCTTCACAGGGAGCGTCCTGTACCCATTGCCATCCTGTATGAGCAGCGTGAGAGTTAGCATGTCACTGGACACCTCCCACGTCAGCCCCTGCTTGTAGCCCACACTCAGGATCATGGTCTGTGGAAGATGGATGCAAAGATATGCCCTCGATTTTATTTGACTTGTTCGTGCGTCCACTCATTGTTATGTCATTCAATCATCAGATATCATAGCTATTCTCTGGCTAGTAGAAATCACAATTCCATAAATGTGTAGTTTAAGGGTACCAAAAAAAAAACAAAAAAACAATTATACCCTTTCATCTGAAATAATACACCTTCCCATTGCACTTACTAAAATCAGTCACAATTACATGATCCTATTTTTGCACATTATTACAATGGAATGAGAATCTTCCTTTACTTTCATTTGCTGTAATTTGTTTCACTTTATTTCATCTGGTTCCATTCAGTTGAGTCTCTTTTGACATTGTTCTGTTTGTTAGGAGAGGTAGTATTACATAACATGGCCAATCTATTGAGCAAAACTTGTTTGCAAGACCATATAACTTGGAGGGAATTTCCCCTCATGTTCCTTACCATTCAGCAGTTCCAAGGAAAACTAAACACTTTCTCTCGTCACAATTTCCAAATCTATATCATCGACAGACCAAAGTAGACATTTATACCTTGCTTATTGCATTGATAAGATGTATCCCTCTTGAGTTGACCCCTACAAAGACAGCAGGCGACCTCTGCGACCCTCCCTGACCTCTCCGACTCCCACCGAGCTGGGCTGAACCGAAGAAGAACGCCGACCCATAGACCGGGAAAGACCGGCAGAGATCCAAGTACATCATTTGAAGCTTCTGCAGAGATAAGAATTCCCCGATTTTAGCATTAAAAAGAAAAGAAAGAATAATCTTTGCCAGAATGCAATGTCAAATATAACAATACTATGAGAAGATAAGAGTCAAGGAAATCAATTACACAAGAAAGGCATCACTCCTGATGCACTGAAGTACTAGCAGCAGTGAATAATCCAATCGATTAAACCAATAAAGAGTAATTTGCTCCTAAAATCTGAAGGCAATATATTAAAACAAATTTCTACAACTCAAAAAAACAAATTATTGCTGGTAGTGACGACATTGGCAGAATTTATATCTGACAGAGTGATTAAATCACAAATGTACTTTATGAGTTTCTGGATACACCATACTTCTGGAAAACTCCATAAAGCCATTTTGTACAAAGTTCTACTGTCCCAGAAGGTGTGGATCACACACAAAAAAGGGGAGTCAGGGGGAATCTGCATAGAAACAATAATTATACGGCTTGTGCAATTTTCTTCATAACGCTTGGCTATGTTTCCAACTGGCTGTCTCCATGGTGGTAGTCACGAATCAACCACTTAAATGGAGACATTTCTGTTTATTGCCATGGTAACTGTAATAATCATTCCACATTGCAATTATTATGGCAAGGTTTTTTATGAAAAGGCTTCCTGGTCTAGACTATAGTGGGTCTGCTATAGACCACATCAAATTATGCAACCCTCACCGTGACGTCTCGTATTCCCTTCTGTGTGACGTTCCGGTGCTCGTTGACGATCTTCTGTGCCCAGTTGATGCCCCTTGACCCCTGACCCTTGGCCTCGAGCTTGATGCCAGGGATGAAATGCCTCAGGTTGATATTACTGCGATTCAAGATGAGGAATAAAGGATGTACGGGATTAGAATGAAGAGCAGTGCCAATACATCAATTGTCAGTAAAATGGCAAATGCATAGAAAAAAACAATCTCTTGTTTTTTGTTTGTTTGTTTTTCTTTCTTTCTATTCTGTACCCTAGGTCCAAAAAAACCTGTAATTGTTCATAATGAATAATGGATAGTGTTTCTACTATACTTGGAATGAGTTTTGATGAAAGAAGTGTGAATCTGAAAATATACACTTCTGCACATACATGTGAAACAAATGTTACACATGAGCCATTAGTCATACTGAAAATGCATGGACTAGAAACATTTTTACACATGTATCTTGAGCACAGGATGTGAATGCAAAGAGCTACATTGTACTGATAAGACAGCAAAATACACATAATACGGGCAAAACACAGCAAAAACAACAGATAAAGCAAAACAAAACAAATTTGACCTTTCCATCAGCGCTGGGAGGTTTGGGACTTACTTAAGGAACCCGGCACGATGCCTCTTAGCGTCATGATCGCCGTACGTGATCTGCATGTAGATACCCGCCAGCGTGATGGCGTCGGTGTCCGTGGAGGGATACATCCCCTTCAGGACGTTCAGGAGGCACTCATCAAAGAGCATCTTTATTGCCTGTGGGTCCCGTATCTAGGCAACAACAGGAACGACAGAGCACACACAATGTGATTCATGTTCTCCCAAATTACTGAGATATGTTGTT
The DNA here is from genome assembly GCF_040938485.1 of Diadema antillarum. NCBI lineage: Eukaryota > Metazoa > Echinodermata > Echinoidea > Diadematoida > Diadematidae > Diadema > Diadema antillarum. The sequence continues at coordinate 38,038 of NW_027272834.1, forward strand.
GTTGTTCTTTGAACCACCAAGGTACTTGCTTGACATTTACGTTTGGCAGCCCAACAACCATATTCTCTGCACATATTGAATAATGGGCTTAGATTAATACATGAATGGTGTATGGTATACAGACCGAAAATAGCCAAGTTTTGGTGAATGACTAACTGGATGAACCTGGGAATCTTAATGATACAAAAGCGAAATGTCAGTTTTCGTCTCGGTCACATGATTGTGAGTAATAATCACTCAATACATATCAACAACATTGTGTTGTTCCACATCTTACTGTGGCTTTCTACTAGCATTGCAGCAAGCTACTTAATCCATAAAACTGGAGGAGAAACGCCAGAAATAAAGACTGTATAAGCTGTTATTTTCGCGAGAGTTTAAATTTCGCGAATTTCGTGAATCACAGTCGGATAGCAAATTTAACAACATGTGAAAAGGTCACCATGCGCTGGGGTAATAGTGCTTTAACAACAGCGTGAGTGTCAGTCGTAAAACTAACATCTCACGAAAATGTCTGTGACCTCCTCATTTGCAAAAATATCTGTACGTGAAAATAACAGTTTGTACAGTAATCGATTCCACGTGACTAAGAGAAATAGCGGCCCGCACTTACTGCACGTTCGTCCTCAACCGTGAGCAGGGCGTCTCTCCTGAGGTAGAGGAGAGGGCGCTCTGTGTCCGGGTTGTAGTTGGTGAGTTGTCTAATGATGGAGTCCCACTGCTTGAGGTGCAGGACCGGCTTGTGTTCGGGTCTCATCTGCAGATCTGGATGAGGAGTAATGAGAACGGCGAATGGGAGGGGTGAAACGACTTGGAGGAATATTCATATCTAAGCAATGTGATACACCCAGCAGTTGGAAGGGTCTGGTCTTTACAACAAGCAAAACGGAGGTGGCCCGTTTCTGCAAAACCCTCATAGACCATCTGCAAATTAGTTTCGAAGATAAGCTCACCCAGTTATGCCCAAACTGAGGGCAAGTGTACTGCAAGTCTAGAGATGCGAAAATGAGAGTGTTTCTGAAAATAACTGATCTGCTCTCAGCTGTTCTGAATCTTCCAATCACCTCATATGAAAACAGGACTCAGGATTAGAATACTATGATCTTTTTGACAACTTTCAAATATCTAAATCAATGAGATTTCAATTACTGGAACACAGTGAGAGCATTCAAAAATGAGGGTTGTTTGCAGTTGAAAATTTGCCTTTAACCCTAACTAGGCCGGGCTATTTAGGTAGTTGATAGAGCCAGGGGGGGGCCTCCCAGGCCCCCCCTCCAGATCTCGGCCGTCGACCGCGCGATCGCGACGAAAATTGGCACACACATTGCCTATGATGTAATCTAAAATACCATGAAGTTATTTTTTCAAAAAAACATCATTTATGCTAAATTATGCTAATTTATTCATGATGATGTATAAAATCAGACTATTTGGTATAAATCACAAAATAAAGCTCAAAACAGGCACATTTTTTGTGTAAATATTCTTTCTAGTGTCCTTAGCAAATGTAATGAAAAAAAAATTGTGATATCAGAAAAAATTCCTAAGTATTTTATTGCTTTTTGGAATTTCTTATGTATTTCTTTGTTTTTTCGACTTTATGTTTTTCATTGTTTTTTCGATGAAATTTGTCCGCGACATCGCTCCGAACAAGAAAATATGTTATTCATTGATTTTAATCACTAAAACACCAAAATAATCATGCTTTTATGAAATTTGCCTGTAAGCACAGTTTGCATTGAAATTGTACATGAATTAACGTTTTTGAGCAATTTTTGGTCTGACATGCATGTACATATTTATGCGTAACTTCGGAACCGTGCGCCCGGGCATCGCAAATTTGGTGTCAAAAGATGCGGGAGACTCGAAAGAAAAAAGTCATGAAACGTCGCGGCGATAGCTTTTTGCGATTGCGATACATCGCGCGGAACGTCGAGGGGGGGGCCTCGGAGCCCCCCCCCCCCCCCCCCCCCCCCCCCCCCCCCCCCCCGGCCTAGTTAGGGTTAAAGCTCTGCTATACCTTATGTGGAAATGGACAATCATTAACTTTTTTTACGAATGTACAATCATGCATGCACGTCTAAATGTATAAATGTAACTGTAACAGGTCAGTGTGTGTCATAATATGCATGGATGTAACTATGTGCGTAAACCAACTATCAATCTGTCCGTTCCCCCCTCCCCCTTTATCTATCTAGCTAGGCATCTACAGTACATCTATGTACATTATGCTTCACTGCGGACGATAACTAAAACTTAAAAGCTCTCTGAGCAGTTCTTACTGTATGGGAAATGCACTGACAAATACCAAAGTGTGAAACTGTAATTCTTATTCAGCTACCAATCAACACTGCACACATACAATTTGCTGCTCCAAATATTAACTCTACTTTAGAGCACAGATATTTGTAGTGGGCGCATTGAAAGGTATTTACAGTGAATACCACGCAGTCGTAAACCTTATCACAAAGAGACCAAACTTACGCAAATTCTGCGATGCTATCCAGACGGCAAATATGTGATGTCCACCCCGCGGTAGCTGGAGTTGCTGGAAGAGTGAGAAAGATGATGGAAAAAACACAAAAACATCAGATACAGATATGACCATTTTGCATCAAGATTTCTTTGAGCTTTACAATTTGTCTGCAAAACAGTTCGTTCTAGCTCGAAACACAAGAGCAAAAGACAATTTGTGAGTGCATTCACTGATGTTTTCTCGTCTTCTATTGCAAAATGAAGATGTATTAAAGGAGATTTTTCTGTACAGACAGGGCAATAGATTGATAAGCACAAGGTTTCACTAAGACAATGTATGGTGTATGAACACCCCAGCTTTACACGACTCTGATCTCTTAATTAGTACCGTAAATTTTCCTTTACGAGATACCATCCAAAAACTTCTTTCATTTTTATGCAATCCTGGTTTTTCATGTTACAAATTCATGTGTCCTACATTAACCAGTTGAAAGACAAATTACAGTTTCCAGCAAATTGTCGAAAAGAATTCAAAGTCACACAAATAATCTATTTGTTTGCCTTGCAGAATTTGTATCTCTTTACATGCATTTATGGTCAGCACATCTTTGAAATGAACGACGTACATTATGTTCATTCATTCATTCATTCATTCATTCATTCATTCATTTATTTTTCATTTCCAACAAAAACATATGAATATATTACAAAAATTTAATACAGTACATAAATTTCATTATACAAAGTAAAGGATAAATTTACAGAAAACTTGTAGGTATAGGAAAATGTTGGAAATGTTACGCTTCGTTCTGTCAGCACTCCAATAAGAACTGCAGTCTGAAAATAAGAGGCCAATAAAATCCTTTTTATCCCCTGGAAATATGAGGAAAGAACATAAAATGTCTGTCTGTTGCCAATACTGTACCTGCACCAGGTCCCCAATGCTAGTATTGCTTCCACGGTTCAAATCCAACACCACATGGGACCCATCCAGGTCCATCAGATGGACGTCAATCTTGTGAGGCTGTAAAGAGATACGGAGAATGGGAACATACACGTTAGGATGGTAAAGAGTCAAAGGTCAGAGGTCAAAAGGTCAAATGTTTATAGCAATAACTGACTGCACCTAACTTGATTTTCCTATAACACAGGAATTCATCTTTTAAAATGTGCCCACATAATTAGCTTTTATTTTCCTAGCTTTTTCATCAGCATTCAGTATTCCATCCAAACCTGACTGAGTTGTAATGATAGCAAAACCCACTCAAAAGAAGCAAGAATGTCCCTCAATTTAGGAAGCAGGAAGGCCATGGTGACACAACAGGAATTAGGCAGATTAGGTAATCTCTTTTCACTGATAATTATTTTCCACACATCTGTGCCAATCGGCAAGGAAAACACTCCAGTGTGCATGCCAATTAGTGAACGCAGCACAGTAAGGGTTAAATTAGTGACAAAATTCCACCATGAATGCTATTAGATGATATACACTGTACATGTACTGTCCTGCAACATAGTGGAGATTGAATCTCTATTTCAAACAAATGTATCACAGAATAGTTACGGAGAATAACTCTTGCTTTCTACACAAACATACAAAATACGACTACTCCACATGATTATTATCATTTGCACTATATGGCAAGCATATGTACATCCATCTACTATTGACGATCAACACAAGTGTCGTTCATAGCAGTCTACACAATCTGTAATGACTTGTTGGTATCATCATTAGCATATCTTCCTTATCCTCCTCCCTTTCTTCTGCAGTAGCAACAAAAACATAATTTCTTGCAGCATCATCTTTGCTGTCATCGCCATCAACTCTTGACACCATAATAAAATCTGTTACAATCAACGTATAATCGGCACCATCGTAATCTCATATGTCAGAAACATTAATCCTATTAATTCCTCATCTCTGCAGCAATGCATCACTTACCGGCTTCCTTGCTGCCTCTTTCAGTAACTTGACGGTTGTTTCCCACTCATTTTGCCTTGACTCCTCGCAAAGTTGTAATGGCGTTCTTCCCTCCTTGTTCACAACCAGCTGGAAATGGAAAATCCACCATAAAAAGAGAAAGAAAAAGAAAAAGAGAATAAAAAAAAGCTCCTCTTCTCTCTCCTACTTTAAATTGGCAAACTTCTAAAATGGCCCCAAAACAGAAATTAAGAGATAAACAAATGTACAAACAATATACAGCAAAATCAGTGCATTGATGAACAGAATGTAAATGGAGCATGTAATGATGAAGTCTATTCATTATTCATTCAAACTAGAAAAAGTAGAAAAAAATGTATGACTATCAATATGATTGGTTGAGAAAGATAGGGGCATGAAGTGCCACTAACTCTGTGGCGTTGGTGACACCTTCACGCTCTTATCTTTGTCAGCTGATGATATATGAATGAGCCCATCTCATAAATTTCAAGTGGAAAAAAAAAAGTCACATCATACATACCTGAAAGACACAGTACAAATACAATTGTAGAGCTAACACATATCACTCATTCTCATTGTTTTTCTATTGTCTTTATTTTGGCCCTTTGTCATTCGCATTTGGTTCTGCTGGCCATACCAACCTACCCCCCCCCCCCCCCCATGAAGTCCTGTCCCTATCCCTGCCACTGTGAAGGAACAGAGAAACACAGCAAAGACAAGACAAGACAAGACTGATCATGCCATATCACCAGGAAGAAGTTTGCAGCTGTACCTTGTCAATATCTCGGTGATTGAGGAGCAGCCGCACGACCTCCGAGTGACCCTTGAAAGCGGAGAAATGGAGCGGTGCTGACCCACTGTCGTTTCTGAGACAGAGAGAGAACAAAAGGAAACCACACAAGACAATGAAAGAGAAAATCATGATTGACAGTGCTATCAGATATTACTCTTATCATTTTTTCCTCAGACAGGCTAGAAAGAAAAAGGAACCACAGCCAGGGCATTAGATCTAAGCCCACGCATGTATATTGACTGACTTGATTTGATTTTACTTGATTTACTGCTTTTGAAATACTGATGAGTGTATCATCATCATCAATATCTCAGAGTGCAAATTCCAAGCGATAAAAGTGATGCGATTTAAGTCTTTTTCTACAAGAACAATACATGACAAACTTATGAGCAACACACCAATCACATACAAAGTAGCAAATATTTGTTGTTTAGACACGATGAAAAATATGTATAAGGTAGTAAACTTGAATAAAATACCACATACTGCTATTGAAACATGGATGTCTGTGCAACATCACTTTCATTCTTTTTCCTGGGTTTTTTGAGTTAACATTCCCTCGTTTTCATATCAAGGAGAAAGACACTCTTTTGCAGCTTTAGCACTCTGCATGAATTAAAAGAACTGAAACAAAGCAACTAATTCTCCATCTACCAAGGATGGCTAAGACTGCACACTTGATTGTTTATTGGCAGTCACAATAAAATCACTAGTTTTATGAATGCATGTAAGCATCCAAAATCTTTTTCACCTTCTTTCTTTTTCTTTTTGAAAAGTGGTGAGCTACAATAAATTTTTGTCCTATCTTAACATAGACCAGGTCTGAACTATCCCTTTAACCCTTGGCCTGGAGGATCCCACAGGAACACACACAAAGTTAACAGGAATCACAGAGTCTTGTGGGAACAGTTTTACTGACAGGCAGATCGGCTGGCTGCCCAACAACTAATATTTGGGATTAGCTTATAGTTTGTTCTGTTTTGGTTTTTGTCACAAATTCAATATGTTGTCTGAGTTTGCATCGGCTGATTGCCAGTGACATTTCCTTTTGTCTTGCTCATTTTCCGACAGCATCATTTCATTTCGCTCAGTATTTAACAGGTGTAGAGCATTATTTTATCCCTTCCCCTCAGAAATTACGACTATTGTTTCACGTCAATAATCACGTCCTACGAGTGTATCTTGGCTGCCGTGGGGAGACCCGGGTTTTGACCAAAGTGTATCCCCGATCGCAAGAAGAACCTGAAACGCATTTGTTGATTTCCAGATTTGACAGAAACTAGACTTACTTCGCACCGGCAAATGTACCCTGCACACGGCTTGAACACATAAACGGGACGGATTTCTGAGGCGCTGGGTGATATTTTTTCATTTGTGGAGATTAATGTTGTCGAAACTATTTGCGTTATGATCTCTCGCCACCCACCAACGTTTCCTCTCCAGACCGAACAATACATCGCGTCCAAATTTTCGGGAGATTTCTGAGATTTTGTCCTGCCCGTGGCTAAAGACGACATCACTTCATAGACAGGATATTGCAGACAAACATAAAACCGCAACTATAATAACATTCAGGCAGAATGACAAAAAAAAAAAAAAAAGGAAAGAAGAGTATGCTTCCCGGCTCCAGGATTAAGACCTGTTGGGGTAAGATGCACAGCAAATGTTGAAGGGTTCACGTAACCCTCAGTAAAACATATTTCAGACTTTCTTTCTTTCTTTCTTTTTTTGTACAGCTTTAACAACAGCTTTGAATTTTTACCTATGATATAAAAGAATTTCTTGAATTGTTTACTCTTATATTGTCAAAACTATTCATACTTTCATCCCTTGCACACTGTGCACACATGTTTCTCAAACAGGATAGAATTTGCCATAATAGCAAGATTATATGATTACCAGCACATAAGTGTTGCTGTTGTTGTGTGTGTGTGTGTGTGTCTGTATGTGTGTTTTTATACCACATTTTGCATGACAAAGAGATTTTTACGAGGATTTTGATGCTAGTTGTATAATGCATGTTTTTTCGTACTCACTCTGTGTTCGGTGAACAGTTGGGATCTAGCAGAAGTGTCTTTACTGCTTCCACATGGCCATTCCTGTGAAGAAGTGAAAAAAACAAGAGGAACACATGCTTTGTTTATTGATCACATTTTGAAGCAACTTGCTTATGTAAGTCCTTTTTTTTACATGAATCTTGTGTGGTAGAGGTATGTTCTTGCTAATATTAGAAACATGCAGATAAGAATTAATGAGGCATTAAACACCATGGAAATTTGATGGCACCGTTCTTATTGGTGAAATATCACAACAGTAATATACTGTAAAAGTGGAAATTTTTGTGCATTTCGCGCAACCAAACGCTGGCGTGAAAATGAAAGCACGCGAATATTTTTGCATGCCATATGTGCCAGTAGTCAATATCCTGATTCCGCAGAATCAAAAACATGCAAAATCCATCTTATCCAGCCGAGTGCGAAAAATTACTCGCGCAAAAATATCCACTTTTACAGTACCGCAGTAATTCACCTGGTATCATTTTCATTTACAAAATATCATATTTCTGGCTAACAATGTGCATGTAGTTATATAACAGGAAAAAATACATCAAAACAAAACATTATAAATACACGGCTGTACAATCGGTGGCATTTCTCGACAAGATTCACATTTGCGCACAGATTTCGTGCAAAGTTTGAATTACAATGCTAAATACCAAAGTATTTTGCAATGTCTGTGTGTACATCACACAATACCACGCGAAATATCGCGGTATTTTATCGTCAGTGTGAATGCACATATGGAGTGTGATAACTGCAAAACAACCGCACAGTCAGGCTTATCTGCCACAGGTGTGCAGGTGTACAGGTGAGCTTCATTATGACAGTCATGTCCTTGGCAATGTCATACTTAGTGGTTTTAGAGTGACAAGCAATAAAGGGTAACACATAATACCATGGAAAGAACTTGGAGCACCACAACGTGATAGAAAGGAAACAATAAAAAAAAAGAACAGCAACACAGACTTCCATGGGATGGGGGGGGGGTGGGGATAGAAAACTCTGTGGCAAAATGTTACGTGTGAAGTATTATACCCATCAAGATCAAGCTTGTCTCTGCACGTCAAGTACGAAGGAGAACTTGTATCACACACAACGTGGAAAACATGGGTCTCTGCGACTCCCAATCAAATTCTTCACCCTGCCCCATACCTGCATTGTCTGTATGTCAGTTGCCTAATGAATGAACGAAGGGTGAAAAAGCCTAGTTTGCCATGACGATGTGTCAGGGCATCCTAGTTTGCCATGACGATGTGTCAGGGCATCCTAGTTTGCCATGACAATGTGTCAGGGCATCCCATTTTGACAGCACAGATTTTGAGATGGTGCAGACATCACTAAATATCAATTGTGTCTGCGTCTCACGGAGGGCACGGTACTTTCGCAGTCATGACTACCACTGCACAGAGTGTGCTCTGCATTCTGTATTCGCCGAATATTTCGCGAGGTTTTCATTTTCACGAGTTTTGTGAGTAAGGTGCTATTCGCGAAATCAAAGAAACATTATAAAATTGACTCTGATCTCAATATGAAGGAGACATATTGGTATGCACATTTCTCCGTTCAGTTCAGTACGCCACGATCGCGAATTTAACCACTCGCGAAATCATCGGGAAGTCCCGATTCACGAAAATTTAGACTTGCTAAATATATTGCGTATACAGCACTCTGCCATGTACAAGAGTATTCATTATATGTGTAAACTAAAACCTATAGCAAAAAGTTTTAACTTTGCAAGCACTACAGCAGCAAACATTAGATGCTCACAGCTGACTGTTTATAGCTAAATTGTTGCCATGGTGACTACAACTATTCTTAACCCGTTGAGGACGGACTGATTTTGCTATAACACGCATTTCCTATAGACAGCTGCCCGAGTATACTCGGGACTCGTTCTCAACGGGTTAATTGCACATGATTAAAAAAAGGACATAAATAAGGAGCAATGATAAACACAAAATACAGTTTAAGAACAAAATATCCTGTAAACGATAGATCTAGGTATGTAGAAACAGATGAGCATGATGGATGAAAGATACAACTTTGCATTTAACAGAGGAAATGATTACTTAAAGAACATTTTGGCTTTCAGTACTTTTCATGCTAACTCAGGTATCCTTGAAAAAAAATGTGTTTAGATAGTTCTATGGAAGCACTGTATAAAAGTAACAATGAAACTTTGCAAATTGTAATTTTGATTTCCAAAAAGGCACACCTACATTGTAAGTATCTGTGGCCATGTCTGCTTCTGCAGTAAAGACCAACAATTTGGTCCCCATACTAGGAATTTAGGAAGCGGGAGGAGGCTGGGCTCAATCAGAGATTCTCTTGCCAAACTTATTAATAGTATTTTTGTGTGTGTGTGTGCATTTTCATGAATAATTTCTGCCACTTCCTCTGACGTCATTTAAGTATGACACAGTAAGACAACAACAAAAATTTGAATACAATAATACAATATTGCAAAGCCCAAAAGGTCTGTTCCTTCATTTTGCTCGACATTGTGGCCTCATTTATCTAGTATGTAAGACTAATCATTAATACATGCATCACAGCTGGCCATCGATGATTTTTTTTTTAAAATTTAACCAATTTTTGCAATGAAATGAACGTTGTATGTGCTTTGCACCAAATGTTCTTCAGATAAATTCATTCATTGAGAAAAGGTAACAACTGACTTGTCACAGAAAATGATCAGCTGGTTATCAACAGGGAACAGCGAAAACTGATAACTCAAATTTCCCACTGCATCAAGAAATTGCTTCCGCATTGTTGGAAAACTTACGAGCTAAAGATGTACTGTAAAACATGATATATTCGCGGCATGAATTTTTCGCGAATTGGAACCGACAGCCTTTTTCGTGGCATGAAATTTTCGCGAAGTGCCACTGGCGTTCAATATATATAGTGTAAACAAGGACTTTCGTGTGCATTTTAATTTCGCGAATCTTGGCGCTCGCGAAATTAAAGTGCACGCGAAAATTCCTCGTTTTACAGTATGTGCATATTTGCTGACTTGCACTTCAGTTTGTGTTTCATGGCATTCTTAAAACCTGCCACATCCATAACCATGTCCATGTTACATAGGAAATACACCAGACATCTGTCATAAAGATACAGCCACAAGAGACGGAACTGCTTAGATTCTGGCCATGAATAGCCATGTGCCTGATATTCGAGTGCATTTGAATGTGTGTCTGTTTGTCCAATTGCGTACGACTTTATCGTAAATGCAAGCATGCGCAGCAATCTCGTGAAAGGTAAGAGAGCACCTCCTAATGTTGCAGACCTGTAGGTCCCCATGTCGAGGGGTAAGTCCCACACTGCAGGACTTTCCCCTCCGAAACCATAGCGTGGATGTTCACTGGGACTTGTCCCCCCCCCCCTCCCCACGAAGCAAGTCAGTCCGGGAACAAAACTTGGAGGGGAGAGTGGCCATGGGCCGTAAACGATGGCACCCAGCTGTATTCATCAAATGTGCGTGTGCATGACTTCTGGTTTCAAATGTGCGCATGCATGACGTCTGGTTTCAAATGTGCGCGTGCATGATGTCTGGTTTCAAATGGCAGGGCTCGCTCCAAAACCCTGATTTTCCCTGCAGCTTGTGGACAGTCAGTCATAATAAAAGATAAGATCTCTGGTGACTGTCCCTCCAACCCTGCGTTCACATTGTCCCCCGCCCCGCGGGGAAAGTCCCGAGCTGTGGGACTTTCTCCTCCAAAACTATAATGTGAACGCTCGCTGGGACTTGTCCCCTCGTCCCCGCGAATCAAGTCGGGTACGGGGACAAGATTTGGAGGGGAGAGTGACCTTGGGGTGAAATTGATAGCGTCCAGCTGTGGTCATCAAATGTGCGCATGCGCTATGCCTGGCAGAGCTCGCCCCAAGCCCCAATCGCCCCCACAGCTCGGGGACAGATGAGATACCAATGTGAACGGTCAGTCGTAAAAAAGATAAGATCTCTTGAGGCTGTCCCCGCAGCGCGGGGGACAATGTGAACGCGGTGTATGAGTCTGATGCGGCAATGGGGGGGGGGGGGGGGATCCAATGTGAATTCGGGGATTGTTGTCTTAAAACACTACTCCTCTATCTCAGCGAACTTGACTCCTTCCCCCAGAGACACCAGCGAGAGTGGCAGGTGTGGAATGAAAGATAACAACCTGCTACAAGCTGATAGCCCTCTGTTAACACCTAACCCGTCATTTCTCTCTGGGAGAGTTGGGGGGGGGGGAGGGGGAAGGGGGCAACAGAGAGGGGAAAGGGAGGAAGAGGGAGGGAAAAGGGGGCGGAGGAGAAAAGGGGATGTCCCTTGTGGTGTGACCACATGCCAGTTATCTGTCAAGGACAGATACACTGTACCATCTGGTTATTATCTAATATACTTTATGTGTTCTTTTTAAGAAGAAAGACAAAGAAGAAAGATACCTTTGTTAGATGGGAGACTTTAATACCCAAATTAGGCCAGAAAGCAAGGAGAAGGGTTCAAATTTTCCTATGGCAGATGACATCATTCACTGATGTGTCATCATTACTTTAGTTCTCCTCTCAAAGACAGATTATACTGTTGAAGTGCTTCATGTTATATATCATATATGATATGATCTTACATTCTGATGTGAAGCCATAATTGCCAGTTCATCACATTGTTACTAACATTTTACAGATTTAAAAAAGATGAGATATGAAAAAAGAATGACATCAAAATCAAGCATATGCTTTACAAATGAGATTGCTCGATGACCAAGAAATACCATACTGTAAAACACAATATTTTCGCGGTATGAAATTTTCGCTAATGGGAGCCGACGGCCCTATTCGCAGCATGAAATTTTCGCGAGCTGCCTCAATGCATATAGTGCAGACAAGATCTTTAGCATGCATTTTAATTTTGCGAAACTCGGCTCTCGCGAAATTCGGGAAATTAAAGTGCACGCAAACATTCCTTGCTTTACAGCATATTGTGTGTATATATGTCATATCCCTGGAAATATCGAAGTTATTTCAATTGGCACTAATAATGTTGACACAGTGCCAGATCTGTGAAAATTTGACCCTCAAAAGGTCAAATGTTTCCAAGATCACTCCAGGATGAAATGAATATCATTATCCTACATTGTACCTGGTACATGGTCCTCTAGATGAATTGAACAGTTTTACATACAAAATAGCAACTCTCATTTTCATTTGTACATATACTGTAAAACAAGGAATGTTCATGTGCATTTCAATTTCACAAATCTCGCAAGAACCAAGGTTCACGAAATTCAAATGAACGCGAGAGTTCTTGCCTACACTATATGCACTGAATGTTAAAGGTAACTCGCGAAAAATTTCATGCCGCGAAAAAGGCCGTCGGCTCCAATTCGTGAAAATTTCATGCCGCAAAAATATCATGTTTCCCAGTACACTGATCAAATACAAAATATGTTTCTGTATAAAGGCGAATTGTGTTGGACAATGGGAAATAGTTTGATGTGCAATATCTTGTCACAGGCTGCCGATGCAAAACTGATATCATCCATATTTCAAATTTGAAACTGCAAACATTGTTTCATCCCCTTTGTTATCGACATTATACGCTTTCTCATAATGTTGCTTGTTTGTTTCTTTCTATAAGTGCCTGGCATGAAATTAAAGTTGTCAGGTGGCCAGTCTACCTCACAGATGTGAGAAGGCGAAGGAAAAAAATTGACCCAGTTATGACAATACCCTTGTGGCATGCATGCATGCTTGCATTCTACTGAATGATGTCAAAAAGGGGGTGGGGTGGGGGAGAGGGAGGGATGGGTGGGGGGGTGGGGTGCTCTAGGAAACTAGGTGTCGTGAGTCACAATGAACTGAAAGGGTGTGTGGGATGATGCTTCAGGTTTCTGATCGACTGATTTGGCCGAGGGTCCCGTGGCGATACAGACGGCAGATCCCTTGTGTGAGTCGTCTCATCTGCCAAGCCTTGTTCGAAAGATGGCATTTTACTATCTGAGCAGCGAGGGCCGAATTCCAGTCCAAAACAATGACTGCATTCTTACAGACCTTGAGAAATTGCAAAAGTCCCTTTAACCCGTTGAGTTCAGACTGATTTTGCTATAACACACATTTCCCATAGACACCTGCCCGAGTATTCTTGGGACTTGTCTTCAACAGGTTAATACTTCTTCCAGCTTCCTACAAGAGCACAAACACAGCAACTTTGACTCATGTAGAAGACTTTAGATCTTTGGACCTAATGCAAACAATTGGAATCATATTCCACATGTTTTCTTTATGCATCACTGTTTATATCTAAATTGACTCTTTGACTTCCGCTTGAGACATATCCTCCTCATTGTAACTTGCAAACATGTGTCATCACCTTTAGAAATCATCCAACATAAGACAATTACTGGAGGAGTTCGGAACACAAAAGAATGTTCCATCTAAAGAGTTTGAAATTTAGTGAAAGACTTAAAACAGGTATCTCCCTACAGTACACTGTAGCTTTGTAAAGCCTTTTATAGCTTTAATGCATTCTATGTATTCTTAACAATGATAGTGATAATAAATCTTTGTCATACCAATCTAATTCAAAGTGCTCCAAAACAAATTGCATCAACTTTTCAACCCCCCCCCCCAAAAAAAAAAATAATAATTATAAACTTTCGAAGAATCCTATACTGACTACAAAAAACAACAACATTATTTTAATGTTTGGTGTGACAGTTGCCAGCTTGTTAATTATACAAAAATTTCACACAGGGAAAACATAACACAATGTTATGCCCATGGGCAAAACATAACAAAAAAAGGTCTGACCACCTTCACCCAATCTCTGACTGAGTATTTTACCAAGGAGCTGGATTTTACTAACCCACTCACTATATCACTGCGCATGTACACCCTGTAGCTATTAAACTCGGGCTAAAAAATAACAACTTAAAACATCTAGGCCTACTATCAATACAATCCCTACATAGCATTGTATCCACCATTCGTACAAAACCATGATTGATTGTTTGATAGTCTGTTAGTGATGAGTCAGTGTTTTCTCCAGCGCATAACATACCTATGATCTGTCACACCCTAAAAACGCCAGTATAGGGACTTGTCAAAAAGAGTCCCTCTGATACCCACTGTATGGACACACACCATGTGAGAACATGTGTTTTCATTTGAACACGTGACGCCCGTGATCGAGCGGTCGGGTAGCAAATTGAGTTTGCTCGGCCAGCCGAAATGCGGCCACATCTTTCGAATGTCAAAACGAAGCGACATGTAATCTATAAAATGGCTGTTGTCACGACTTACATATTCTCTGTAGCCGAGAACTGTTCATGCATGTCTGATTGAACCCATTTGTTGGGCTACCTATCTCAATGTATGCCCCTGGCTAAATTGTAATAGCCTCATCACATAGATGTACAATGTATGTCAAACGAAGTGATGCTAACAGTTGCTACAATGTGGCATATTCTGTCTCTTCATGTCAAATTCCACCTGTTTGCTATCAGCTGCCTTTACCTCTCCCATTACCACAAACACCTGCACTGCTCAAGAAATGTCAATGGCATATCAAATTATCATCCCTTAAAGGGTTAACAAAGACTTCCAAATAAGTATTTTTCTTTTACCAAAAACTTGGCTGGTATACTGCAAAAGCAGAAACTTCTGCATGAATAACCTTTATCTTGTTTCATTTGTTCAGTGACTTTCACTTGTTAATGAGTATTTCTGTACAAAATTGTGCCTCCAAAAATACTCATATGAAACTACTTTGGCATTATTAAAAAAAAGGGGGGTCAAATAAATGACAATTATCAAAACTGTGAAATATGCACTTGTCACACATGGATGTGATTTGTCAAAACTATCAAAACTCCACAGAAATGTGTTTATGATTACATGTTTTTTGGCATTTCAGAAAGTCGTTTCTAACCCCATTTTTCAAAACAGCTTTGAGTTGTATCAACTGCCCAGATATCCCTGAGAGTTGTTCAAACCTTACTGCTACACCAGAATTGAATTGATAATGCACCCAAATTGTCACTTGGTTTATAGCTCTAATGGATATCAATGAAGTCAGACCTTAGTTATAGATGTACTGCCTGTTGATTATCCTGCTCAGCTCAGCAGGTGCATACAAAGACACAGTAGTGTGGGCATTCATGGGTGGCTATAGATTCATTCCCTGCCCACAGGGCTACATTTGGAAACCATAAATAGCACTGGTCAGCGAATATAAGCATCGAAGCATATGCTCATCGGTAATGGTTGACTAAAGTCAAGATTCTTCGGCTGTGTGTGAACTGGTTACAGCTCGTTATTCCGAAGGTTCATTATTCCGAAGGCTCTTCAGTCCGAAGATTCCTTATTCCGAAGGTTCGTTTTTCGGAATTTCATTTTCGGATGAACAAATCTTCGGAATAACGAACCTTCGGAATAACGCCACAAATGTTCGGATTAACCAACCCTTTTTCATTTTCGGATTAACGAACCTCTAGGTATAGGGAATTTGCGTGTTTCGGATTAACGAACCTTCGGAATATCGAAGCTTCGGAATAACGAACAGCACCCGTGTGAACTTACACCGAGATCAGTGAATTAGTTGTGGACAATTCCTTATGGGGATTGTCGACTCTACCTGGTGACTGAACTGGGCCAGCCTTCGCACTCCATGCTGTTGCCATGCTACCAGGTCTTTAAAAAAAAAAAGAAAAAAAAAGAAAGAAAATCACAGGCTTAACCCGTTGAAGACGAGTCCCGAGAATACTTGGGCAGGTGTCAATGGGAAATGTGTGTTATACGAAAATCAGTCCGTCCTCAACGGGATAAAGGTGCATGGTCGCGGTGTTTTAGTCAAATGTGTACGCGGGCGCACGGCGCAAGTTTACTATAGAGACCTACACAATGCTATCGACTCCTCTTTGGCGCTTACGCTGTGGCCCACTTCCCCGAGTCCGAAGAAGTCCGATCCACTGTAGTCAGTGGTCCAATCACAGTTCGGCTCATGATTCGGCTGAGGGGGATGACAGCTTTAGCAAACGTCTTTTGTGATGTCATAATAACAAGCACATATGCACACACCCTGGCATTACTACAAACTGCGCGTGGCGCAGAGAAGACAATGAAGGCAACATTACTTAGCAACACCTACGCACTTTACTCTTGATGACAGCTCAACTTCGGTAATCTTCGTATCAATGCAGTATCATCAACAGCGCCCTCTACACTACCGGGACCATGCACCTTTAAGAGGGAATGAGGAGGGAATGGGGCTTTCAAGATGCCACAAGAGAGGCAGTGTCTTGGAAGGAGCCGCATCTTACCAGCAGGCATAGTGGAGAGGAACCCACAGGTGGACGTCTGGCTGGTCGGCCGGGTAGCCCATGTGGAGGAGCTGCCTCACAGTGTTGGCGTTACCCTCGTAGGCGGCACTGTGAAGCGGGTACTGGTCCACCCAACTGTATAAAGGGGAAAATGCAAGAGTGCAAAAGAATAGGAGACATAGAATTAAATATATCTGGTCAACCCATTGATACAAGTTTTCTCAAGCCTGTCACTGATTGACATATCATGACTCACAGCCAGAAATTGAGGGATTAGTTTTGTTTAAATGCATGAAGGGTGTCCAAAAAAGAATTCAAAAATTCACAAAAGATCAAAAATACTCTTCACTCATAAGAATATTTCTCAACTTGTCAGCAATAGTTTTGATTTGCTTCACAGTAAAAAATGAAATTTATCCTGTACAGTATATATTCCTTTACCCCTTCGAAGACTAGTCGAGAGTATAATCTGGCAGGTGTCTATGAGAAATGAGTGTTAAAGTAAGATCAGCTCTTCCTTAACAAGTTAGCATTAAGAATATTACGACATTTGAGTTTAGACCACTGTTTCCCTCATTTACTACAAGGAAAAAAATCTCACTGATCTTAAAAAGCATTGTTCACAAGCTACAAATCAAAATTGTTTTTTAATCTCACATGAAACTTTCAAACAAAAGCATGAATAATATAATGACCAAATTTTGTTCTGATTTCACTAGTTCATATTTTCAATACCAGCCATCCATTCATTCCCCTGATTGACCTTCAAACATAAATTTGACAATAAAGCTCAATGTACACAGCAAGTTGAAGGGTAATTGTGACCTTTTATCAAAACTCCCCATGCTCAAGATGTTCACTCTGTGTGTGCAAAATGCATACATGATTTTCAAATGGAAACACAGTGTGCCAAGTAGAAGTGACTAGCAGACCATTTACCAGGAAAGATGGGGAATCCATTTGACTATTGATCAATATAATATCATGAAAACATTTCTGTCATCTGTGTGGGTGAACAAATTCTGGTGTGGGAACAAACCGCAAGTATAGATTTCATAACTCGGTGGTATGAACCAAAAAGCAAATTGAGTCATGTACATGTACGCATGCACCATACTGAGGAGGATATGATTAAACTTGTTCAATCAAATATCAACCAAAGATAACCATAAAAACCTCTCTTGCCTAAATTCACAGCTGAAGTGAAGCATAATTCTCTAAAACCTACATAAATTGAACACAACTCTCCAAAAGAAATGGATGCGCCACTGAAAGGAAGTTGAAGACTGCACCAAATTTGGTTTTCTGCGATCAAAGGAAGTTTTGCAAATCTTTTTTTCCTCTCCAATTTTTTATTTTTTCTCTTTCTTTTCTGCGGCAGGGCCTCAGAATCCTGTCTGCAGGGAAATTGCGATAACTGCCCGGAATATCCAAGCTGGCGTTTTCTAAATTGATTAACCCAGATCGCATAATTACATGTACGCGCCAAGAGAGCCTTTCCTCCCGATAAGATCAGAGTTGGCAAAGGGTTTGGTGTTTCAAGGATAATCATATCATCACTGTAGTCTATGAGGGAAAGGTGTGTCTTTCTTTCTTTCTAAAGCTGTGGTTTCCCCTTTAACCTCAATAGGTGTGATCGACACAGGAATGGCTTTATCTTCATCTTCATCCTGTTTTTTTCTTGATGGTCATTGGTCTGGCAATATAAGCCAATTTGATACCTGTGGTCAACAGACCTCACTTTCAAGAAACAAACGTATGTTAAAGAAAGTTTCTCGGAACAATTCATTGTTAAAGAAAGAATGTCTTTATCCAGATTTTGTTTTGAAAAAAAAAATGAAAGAGAAGATGAAGATTAGTGTACAAGCAAATAAGAGATTTGTATTAATAAAGGGGTGACATCATCACTCAGTTTAATTTGCATTATACCAAGTTCTAATATCACTGTGTCAGTAAAGCATGGTACAACTTTACCACTAAAGTAACCATCTTCATTTGTCTGATTTTCATGATATGTTGACTTGAAAGGGATTTTCACTTTTATAATTTTCTACATTGTATGCACGAGAACAAAATTCAATCACAAATATGAGTATGTTACCTTGAAACAAACAAAAAAAAAATATCCACAAAATCTGTGAATGTTCACACTTGTTATCCCACATTGATGAGCACACAAGAAGTTAAAAAAGACCCCGTTTACAGTGCGAGGCTAGGCCGCGGCCGAACCTCTCCTTCATTTCAGTGTAAACGCACAAAAGGCCAAATGCGAGGTCAAAATTGGAGGTGGCAAACTGGGCCAAATGCGCGGCCAATTTTAGTCTGGCTTCCAAACCCTCTGCCTGTACTATTTCACTATTCAGGATATTAACCCCCTTAACGTCGAAAACTAGTATAGTTTAAGGTGGTTTTGTCCTGCAAAGGATTTTTTCGTTCGGCAAAGGCGTTTGACCGAACGGCGACTTTGTCGCCACGGAATTCAGTTGGCAAAGGGTCTGAAAACCAGACAATACCAAATTGTGGTTGTTTACAAGCAGAGCGCCACTACGACAAAATATTAAAAGGTTTGAATCAAAAGCGCAGCCGAGCCCGGCAGTGTAAACGAACAAAATTGCGGGGCTCGGCCCAGCCCTGCACTGTAAACGGGGTCAAAAATTAAACCAGGGAGGTGTTACAGAGATGGAGTGGCAACTGAGTCTTCGTAATTCATGCAAACACATGTTTAGGTTCAAGGCGTTACAGTGGGATGTCTAGCATTCCACTACACTTTGAAGTCATACTCGGCACTGCTCTAGTTGCAAAACCAAGTTCGGAGAGGAAGAATGCATTTCACCTTTCGTTGGATTAGAAGCTTTATTTCACTGTAAAATTTTAAATGAAATACTTGAATTGATTTAGAATAGTTTAGGAAAGAATTCAATATTATAAACATGTATTTCTAGTTCCTTCGTAATGCGCAAATCGAAATGAAATGAAAATTTGGCCCTCTTAAAAACCGAATATTTTTCTATAATGCGCACATTTCCGCATGTTAGTTTTCTAGCTTTTAATCTGGGATATTTTGATCTTTCAAATAAAGTATTCTGCTAAAGCGTGTTCCAGCGTGCTTTTAAACTATTTGCTGTTAAAATTGTCAGTTTTACACTACATTTTGATTCGCTGCTTCAATTCAAGGTACACAAATTCATTGTTGCCATCACATAGCGAATTGCAGTAGGGGCAAGTATTTCTAGATGTGAGAGCGCAAGTCCCGATTATTGATGCTCTCTTTTGTCAAAGCACATGCGCATGACTTCAAAGGAGAGCAGTAGTTGTCTCTCCTTCTCTAGCACCTCCCTGATTAAACTCTCCCTCTAGTAAAAATGCTATACACCTGGAGTTCTCACTCAGTATCTACAGAGAGAAAGAGCAATTGAATACATTATACTGCAAATATCAATTTGAATATCACTGTTTCACTGTACTTCATTTAGTTTCCAAACATCATCCTCTGTTTAATCTGCCCTTTAATACAAAATGCATTTATTTCAATAGTACCCCTAAGTTTTTTTAATGGTACACAATAAAGTTTTGAAATGGCTGAGGTATCTAAAAAACAAGGTAACACGAAGTGGTCCTCATAAAAGGTGGGACCCACCTTGGAATATTAGGACCTTATTGTTTCTGGCTATCTCAGCCATTTCAAAACCGATTTTCCTCATTATTATAAACTTTGAGTTCCTCTTAGCTTTACATGCTCTTTTATTTTTCATATGAGGTTTCTCATTATCTGACAAAAGGATTGAATGACTGAAGCCCTACCTCAACTAGAACCACTTCATCCCTTTAAACTACAATGTACTGTACAGACAACATGTGTATGTGGAGTTGATTGATCAAAGAAAAAGGTGTGGAGGAAAACAAAAAGTTGATTAATTCTTCCTGTAGCGTGTTTCTATAAAAGCTTTACTGCTGGATTCTATTTTGACAAGAGATATCTACTACAAAGTGTAATTAGGGGTACAGTGGAGAGCAGCCAACGAATAAAATAATGTAGAAATAAAGAAAAGGGCTGAGCTGTGTACACAAGCACTGAAATCAACAAGCTGTTGGATGAGGAAGACGCAACTTTCGCAACAATGACGAGGAGCCGCAAGCGAGAAATTCAGCCCTTCCTCGACGAGAAATACAAACCGCCAATTAAACGGCGGTTTAATTCCAGAATGCATGTGTTCGGCGACGATAGACGGGATTCGGAGGGGATTCGCGGGGCAGGAAAAAACAGTGCAATGTCATTCTGGAGAGTGCCGGCTCTAATTAGGGGAGCGAAACGAGCCGCTCGCGAGCGCGGATCACATTTGAGCGAGTTGTAAGTGACAGTTTCCCTATCTGTCAACGTTCTTCTCATCGCCTGTCAGGTTTCTAATGTGAGGCGATATCTTGAAGGTCAATGCACAGGTAAAGAAAGACAAAGAATAAAACAAAACAAGCAACAAGTTCTGGAAGTCAAAGAACACTTTTGTACCAGGCCACGATGCTTGTTTGCATTTTTATTTTCTTAACCTAAAGGAAACATGATAATCAACATCATAATGTCAACTATATGCCTCTGCTCTCTACAGTAATATAGCCTGCTGATGTTGTGTGGGAGCACCAGCTACAAGTACAAGAAGAAGGAGGTTTTCTATCTCTTAAAAGCATCACATTCTATTTCAGACCATGATCCTAATCTAATGATGTTATTTGTTGCCTTTTGTTCTGGCATGTGCTCTCATCTAGTTTCAAAATAGGTCACTACCAATTTGGAAAGCAATCCTATACTTGGGACTTTACTTTTAAACTCATCTAAAAAGCAAACGTTAGCATAATCATTTTCCTTCCAACGCCTGCTTTCTTTAGTTCAAATCTGTTATCAAGCATACTTAAAGGGATGGTACCATTTTGATTGAGATGGGGGATTCAGATTTAAGTTCTTGCAAGATAATTAGAAACCACTTATGAAATATGAAAGAGCATACAATTCTAAGAGGGATTTAAAGTTTATTTGATGAATATCACTTTTGAAATGGCTGAGATATCCAAAAAAAAATGAAGGTCAGTACTAAAAACAATCTTTAAATGGGTCTTCACTTTTGAACTCAACTAAACAAAAAAAATCAACATTATAATCATTTTCTTTTCACTGGCTGTTTTCTTTAGTTCAAATCTGTATCACAAACTGTAGATTTAGTTAAAAGAATATAAAACCTTGTACATGCTTTAGAATTTTATCTTAAATTGTGACCCATGACTATCCAGTAACAATCTCAAGAATGTTATATATGTGACCCGCTACAACAAAATGATCCTAAAGTCGGGCGAGGTCAAGTATTTGAAAATTGCATGGCATAATTTCCTAATCTTTCTGCTTTAAATTGATATATAACACATCTTATAAAAATAATCGGCTGCGGAGATATCGATGTTTAAAAGAGAAAATGTCGAGACGTCTTGGAAATCACTGTTTTGAGAAAAGCACCCTGAAAGTTTTCCTTGCGACGCAATCGCGATCAAGGGACATGCAAGTCAGTTTTCACCTCCGGACAATAGAAGGCAAGCCCTAGCAACCCCCGAAATGCTCATTCAAGCACAGCGTCGGCGGTCTCCTCACCGACCAATCAGTGACCAGGATGCCAGGAGAAGCGGCTGGGCATAGCGCACTCCGTCTGCACGTACCAGTACCAGTCGATTGGGCAGTGTGTGAGCTTCGCGCTTCGGTTAGCGGCAAGCAGCAAACTGACCAATGAGATCACTCTGGTCGTTGTTAGGGGTGAAGCCTATCTGTGGCGCTCAATCCAAATTTTGGAAGCAGTTTCTGCTTCATTGAAACGCCAAAAAACATGGCCCAGAAAAACGCTATTTTTTGGTCTTTCCTTTCACCATTTTGCTTCAAAATTTCGACAGATGATAGAAGATATGTCAGACTACAATAATATGTCAAAATCAGAAAATCGTAAGTTTTGACCAATTTTGATGCTCTGACTTCAAACTCGATTTTCACGGCTTCGACCGTGCGCGACTTTAGGACCCTTTTGTTGTAGCGGGTCACATATTTTGAAATGCTCTGCTGTATATTCATGATATGCTTTGCTGTATGTTCATGATATGCTTTATACTTTAATATTTGAAGTTTGTCTGGTTTATCTTGAATTATGCCTAAGAAAAGGAATGTAAATCTCTGTATTTTTATATCAACAAGGGTACTAAAACCTGTAATTATCACCCAAGTGGATTGGAGTACTATGTATTAAACAAACAGCATGTTATCAAGATTTCAATGTCCTCACTATACTGTAACTCAGTGTGTGTTTTTGTGTGTGAATATGCACACATACAGAGGCAGAAAGAGAGAGAGAGAGTAGAATTGCCCATAATTGCCCATGATCTAGATAATGCTTTAATACTGAGGAATTTGGATGAGCACAACAACAAAAAAACATAGAAAAGTTGACCATTTTGTTGTTGTTATTGTTGTTGTTGCTGCTGCTGCTGAAAAGAAAAAGTTAAACCATGCTTCACAGAAGCATGCACTTGAACATGGCCGCAGCCTTTTGGGTTCCAACTCTATACCCAACCTTGTGGTTCTTATCACATCTTTATTCAGAGATAGCTCCCAAACCATACACCTACTTAGACTACAAAAAACAAGGGCATGATATCACATGAAATAATCTCCCACAGCTAATTATACAAGATTTTTTTTTTCTTTGCCAGAAATGGACTATTCTTGCCCTTGACTTCTATAAATGTGTTTTTTCTTTTCCTTACTTATCTTCGCCTTCCCCTCCCCTCCCCGGCACTCCGAGTAAAGCCTCGCTGACACGCGAGTCACAAATACACCGGGTAAACGTCGTCTCACCACTGGTTTAACTTGCACCGGCGGGCCCTATTGGAAGCGATCAATTAGTGGCTAATCGCATGATTTACTTTGACATCCAGCGCTCCCTAATGATGCGGCAAACTTTGGTTACGTTGTACAACATCAGATTTAGAGCACAGCTGGGACCCATCCAAGTTCACCTGGCCTGCTATAAACCGCGCGAGAACGTGTGATGCATTGGAGGGATTAAATGTGTATCTTGTACAACATACCGGCACGAAACATTGGTTGTACAAGTTGTAGTACATGTACCTGTTTCATCTGAGTGACGATCTTGAGACATAAATGGCCATTATTTCCATAGGGGTTCATTAAGGGGCGCTTTGGACTAAAATTATGACAGGGTTTGACTCTTTGTTGGCTGTTACATGTAATGCAGGGTAAGACACAACTGACCAGCCATGTTGCATTTGCAGTAATGTGCAGCCTAGTGATATTTTCTATTGAACAACAAACTAGAAATAGCATACATATGAGCTCATACTCACTTCATACAATGTACATACATGTATATGTATTCAATAACTTTGAAATAACCCTTAATCATAATAATGATGAAAATGATGACAAAAATGAAAGTAACAGAGAAAAATAAGTCATGATTGAGTAGCAGTATTTAATGGTAATTTTGTGATGGTTATAAAGAAAAAATGCAGATGATATTACTAATGATGCTACAATCATCAAATGTATCACCATTTTAAGGTTCTCAAGCATTGAACAGTGGTGATGAAGGTACAAATTGAAGTATAGACCAAAGCTTTTTTTCTTTTTCTTTTTTCACAAGCGAGCTTTCGTTGGATTTGGTAATCAGGCAAATAATCTGTTGTCAAATTGAAAAAAATGGGTGTGTGCCAATTATTCTACCCTCTATATGACAGCTCCGATAATGACATAATCCCCGTCCTGAAGTTCTACGAAGAATCTGTAGTTTCACATCACACATTTACCCCCCGCCAACTTATGATTGAGCCTAATGCTCCATGAGCTAAAGGCATCAACACTTCATATACCGCTATTTCCTTCTTTTTCACACCCAACAGATATCACATGAAATAGAGTAAGGAGTTGACAAACTTGCTTCATCAACACTCCATCATCGAGCAAATAATTTTAAAACAGCAAAGCCTGGCAAATTGAAATCAATTCTCTACAGTCTAAAAAAAAAAAAAAAAAATCAAACTTTAAAAAGTACAAGGGTTATTTAAAGGGTGATAGGTGTGTGAATGCAACATTGTCACTCCTTCATAGTAAACATGTACATGTAAAAGTACCCATCCAAAGAATTTGACCCCATCACATGACTATAGTGCCCTCTTCAAGCTAAATACATTTCCTGTTTTTGTGCAGTTGATTTTTTTAAAAGCCTACACAGCTCACAGCATTATGTACATTCAAATGTTGGCAACCCCTACAAATCCTTCTGTGCACTTATGATATTATTACAAAATCTGAGTATTAAAAATTATTGGTAATAGTAACATTTTCTAGTTATTGATCAACACTGATAAAAACTAGAACTATCACTCATTGTGATTAATATACCCCCACCCACAACTGAGGAAATTAGCTCAACCAGGATTTTTTTTAACTTTTTAATGAAAAAAAAATTACCAAGGCAATGCACTGTCCAACAGTAAATAAATGTATTGCTCACTGTTAGTCAAATGTCCCACATCTCAAGTCTAGTGCTCAAAAACTGAGTGAGCAAGATAAATAAACTGACGATTTCTATGGTTTTTATTAAAAATTGTATAACCACGGCGCAACACAATGTTGGATATTAAGAAAAAAATGAAGTTTTGCACAACTATATATGTATCATAGCCATCACATGTGCCAAATTTCAAGCCAAATGCTAACAGGATGAGGGGCTTAGTTGAATTCAAAATATTAGTGTATCATTTTCATTCAAAATATACTGTTACCATGGCAACACATTTTCAACACTGACGAAAGAGTTTTTGCACATCTAGGTAATGTAGAGGTAACATGTGCCAAATATGAAGCCAAAACGCTCTAAACATAGAGAGTAAGAATCTAATTGAAATGTTTGTATGATTTTCATTCAAAATGCACTGTTACCATGGCAACACACTGTTCGAAAATGATGAAATACAAAGTTTGCATATCTCTGTACTACAATGGTTGCATATCTCTGTACTACAATGGTTGCATGTGCCAAATTTCAAGCCAAATGCTCAAAGACTGAGGGAGTTACCTGAATCCACAATATTTTTATATCGATTTTCATTCAAACTATGCTGTTACCATGGCAACACAATGATTAACAATGACGAAAGGTTAAGTTTGCACATCTACATACCATAGTGGTCAGGTGTGCCAAATTTCAAGCTAAATGCTCAAAGACTGAGGGAGTTGGCGGAATCCACATGCTTTTTGGTAAAAAATTGTTGTTACCATGGCAACGCATTGTTCAACAATAATGACAGATTAAGTTTGAACATCTATATGCTATAGTGGTCACCTGTGCCAAATTTCAAGCCAAATGCTCAAAGATTGAGGGAGTTAACTGAATCCAAACTATTTTTGCATGATTTTCATTCAAAACATACTGTTACCATGGCAACACATTGATCAACAATGACCAAAGACTATGTATGCTCATCTACGTACTACAGTGGTCACATGTGCCAAATTTCAAGCTTAATGCTCAAAGACTGAGGTAGTTACCTGAATTCACAATATTTTTGTAGGCATTTTAGTGAAAAGCTGCTGTTACCATGGCAACCCATTGTTCACCACTGAAGAAAGATTAAGTTTGCACATCTATTGACCGATTCTGTGACGCGCTATGTGTATTTTTGGCATGCGCGCAGCCATACTGGGTGTATCATCCGACCCCCCCTCCACACTCCCCCACCCCTCTCCCTACAT
The DNA here is from genome assembly GCF_040938485.1 of Diadema antillarum. Classification (NCBI taxonomy): domain Eukaryota; kingdom Metazoa; phylum Echinodermata; class Echinoidea; order Diadematoida; family Diadematidae; genus Diadema; species Diadema antillarum. Next base: position 64,406 of record NW_027272834.1, read on the forward strand.
TAGCACGCGCGCAGAATGAAAAACTGCTTTAGCCAATAGGCGTCTCGTACTGAGTGCGCGAATGCTTGCTAGTGCGCGAACCTTTGTTACAAGTGCGTGATAAACATGTTGCCCGGGGGTGGGGGAGAGCAGGGGGGGTCGGCTGATACACACCGATACACCCACTATGGCTGCGCCCTGTGCCGTAAAATGTCTGCTGCCCTCAACGAACCCGAATCGGTCAATATGCTATAGTGGTTGCATGTGCCAAATTTCAAGCCAAATGCTCAAATAGTGAGGGATTTAACTGAATCCACGATATTTTTGTATGACTTTCATTCAAAATATGCCGTTACCATGGCAACGCATTGATCACCACTGACGAAAGATTACCTTTGCACATTTACGTACCACAGTGGTAATGTGTACCAAATTTCTAGCTAAACGCTTGAAGACTAAAGAAAGTTAGCTGAATCCACAATATTTTTGTATGTTTTTTTGTTAAAAAAAGCTGTTACCATGGCAACGCATTGTTCATCACTGACGAAAGATTAAGTTTGCACATCTATATACTATAGTGGTCATGTGTGCCAAATTTCAAGTCAAATGCTCTAAGACTGAGGGAGTTAACTTCATCCACAATATTTTCGTATGACTTTCATTCAAACTATGCTGTTACCATGGCAACACATTGATAAAAAATGACGAAGTAGTAAGTATCCACATCTACATACAATAGTGGTCACATGTGCCAAATTTTAAGCCAAATGCTTGAAAACTGAAGGAGTTAGGCTAATCCACACATTTTTGTATGATTGGTAAACAAAAATTCTGTTGCCATGGCAACAGATTCATCACCACACACATCAAATGTGTTTTGCACAAATATACATTACATTGATCGCATATCCCAAATTCAAACTGAATTGCTACAAAACTAAGAGATTAGAGCAATCCACATTTTGTAAGATTTATATGAAAATCTTCCGTTGCCATGGCAACGCATTATGAAATAATCACGAAAAAGGTCTCTTGCACATCTGCCTGTGCTAGCGGTCACACATGCCAAATTTGAAGTTGATTGCTCCAAAAATGAGAAAGTTGTTCGATTCACAAGTTTTTATGAAAATATGCCGTTGCCATGGCAACGCATTATGCGATACTAATAAAAAAGGTGTCTTGCACATCTACCTTTGATAGCAGTCACACATGCCAAATTTGGGGTCAATTGCTCAAAAAATGAGAGAGGAGTTCGATCCACTACATTTTGCTAGATTTTTTAAAAATTTGCCGTTGCCATGGCAACTCATTATGCAATACTAACGAAAAAGGTGTCTTGCACATCTCCCTTTGATAGCAGTCACACATGCTAAATTTGGGGATAATTGCTCAAAAAATGAGAGAGTAGTTCGATCCACAAGTTTTTACGAAAATATGCCGTTTCCATGGCAATGCATTATGTGATACTAACGAAAAAGGTGTCTTGCACATCTACCTTTGATAGTGGTCACACATGCTAAATTTGGGGTCAATTGCTCAAAAAATGAGAGAGGAGTTCGACCCACAAGATTTTGCAACGGACCGACCGCCCGACCGCCCGACCGACCGACCGACCGGCCACCCGACCTCAGGATGATTCCTATATACCCCCCCCCCCTACACACTATGTGTGGGTGGGGGTATAAAAAAATACTGATAAGAGGGCTAGAAATGTTGATAATAAATGAAAAAAGATAGGATACAACAAGCTGAAAGTGCATGTGCATGCACGCAAATTGGCTTGTTAATTGACAAATTTATTTTTATAGTTTTGCGGATATTTTCTTTTTTCAATGAGGAAATTTTACTGCTTTATGATCAACTATAAATACGGGATACATTTCTCTGCTTGGAACCTCATTCGCAAGCATTAGCGTTAAAACAGTGTGTGTCCTGAAGACAAGCATCGTACAAACGTTCTAGTTGTCAGCGATGCCCTTTAGGAGCACTTGAAGTGCTAATAAATATTTCTATTACACCATTGCCATGGCATACTGACAAAAATTTTGCAATAGGAGATCAACGGTTAAATCCGTGTATTCCCTCTTTGCCAAGACGGACGTCACAAACAGACGTTTCTCTCTCTCTATGACCTAAGGGAAATGAACGCTGGACTCTTGTTTGCCCCAAACCACCAGAAGTCCGGTGGCGGCAGGGCACACTCGTCCCCCTACACTCATCCCATCGCGGGTCATGAAGTGCCGCCTGGGTGTGATGGGCTATATTAGATTAAAGGGATATCGCCCAGGCTCAGCCGCACTAGAGCCGCTCTCGCACATCTGTCCTCACAAATACGGTTCACGTCGCAATCTTGGTCAGATGTCTGTTGTTGTTTGTTGCTTGCCCCTTTGCTCTTTTTCGTCATCTTCCTCGTGAACAACAATCTGACTTTAATACCTCACAGTCCCCAGATCTGACCTACAATCCTGTTTGCACTTTTGTCAAGTCTTAGACGAGAAGAGCGCTGATTACGAATATCCTTTACGAGGCTGTTTTATGTCTGCACAACAGCATACAGCTAATCTATTGCCATGCATTATCGCTGTCGTAAATTTGACTCTTGCAGAAAGGCTAGAACTCTTTGATATTTGTGAGGACCCACCCAAAAAGTGCCATGCCACCGTCTGGTAGCGGAAGGCTGTCTTCACAGTCACACCCACATAAAAACCCGCACACAGGCATTGGCGGCAGCGCAGCGACTTGCTTATTCGAAATCATGTGCCAGAAATAGGACACTCTTGGTGTCACGCTGGGGTCAAATTTGGGTGTTCACTTCCTGCTGGTTCCCTTTTGTACTACGATCAGTCGGGATAAGATTTGCAAAGTCTGAACAACATCCAACATGTGCAGATTTTACCAACTGATGAACAAGACTGGTTGCATTTGGAAGCTTCTTTATCAAATTTTGTTTAAACATTCTAGACTGTGCAGATGAACTAAACTCAGACCACTGAAGCATACCTGTCTTCATATTGGCATACTCTCCATAACAGAACTTTGATATGTTCATGCATATTATAAATGGACAAAAATTTCTTCCGAATCTGTGTTACAAACACACACACAAAAAAGGCAGATTCTACATACAACTTTTTAAATGAAGCACATGAGTTGAAAGTAGTAACAAAAAATTCTTAGAGAAGTCCACTACAGGTCTTTTAAAGCTCAGGTTATCCAGTATCTTTACAATACTTTGACTAGTCTCTTTTAATACATGATAGACATTTTACCAATACCACAAAAAAAAATAACCACGTATCAAGAGACCTTGCATCTACTTTTTCTTTTGTGTGATCCAATATCCCATGTTAATATCCTTCATTGACTCTTTCTCCTAGTCACCTAGGATGAGCCACAAGAGATCGATAGTCAATCATTCACATACTTTTCCAGAGTGCGAGCGGGATGGATCGCTTTCCATTCCTTCGCTTCCTCTCCGTACTTCTGGGTTCCTGGCCGGACAGCGGGGCTTCTCGTGGACGAGGGGCACGCGCGTCCCGAGAAAGCTGTCAGAATGACAACATCACTCAGCACGGCCGCCCGCCGAGAGTCCGCGGCGAGAGCAAGACTTGGCCCCACCAAACTCCTTCCTGTCACCTCCCAGTTACGCCCACTGCTACCGATAGAGTCCCTCAACAGACGTACCTCCGCCGCAAATAAACAAGTATTCCGTTAACTCGGGGACTCGGACACATTTTTATCACTGCGCACGGGGGCATCGTAAAAAGCGACCACAGAAAGGGGGGATACCTTTGATATTAAACAACCCTTTGTCTTTCTGGAGCACTATTCGTGACACATACGGAGGAAAAAGAAATGAGGGAATTCACCAATAAAACACATTTACCATGGCCCGAAGGCAACAAGATTCATCAGCCTCGCCCTGGAAAGAAAAGAAGGTGTGTATAAAGCTGCCAAATGCCTCACTGTTCATCAAACGTGACATCTTTATTGGCGATCTAGGCAATAAAGGACCCAGATTATTTGCTTGACAGCACAATTGCTACAGTAATTGACATAGCTTAAAATTGTATGATGCACGTTGAAACTTAGTCATTTGCCATCGAAAATGAAAAAAAAAAGTTAAATGAAAATATAAAATACAAGATCACAGAGGAAAAATAAATAAGAAAAGGAATTTGGAAAATATATTGCCTAGTAGCAGAAACTATAATCACACCTACTGCAAAATCATTTAATCTGAATAAAACTGTTTCCAAAAAGTAAACAAAAAAAACCTGTTGATATTTCTTTGAGGATGGTTTAGATATACAAAATGTAAGTTGAAAACGAATAGCTTAAAAATTGATAAACTACCATACACAGAAAAATAAGTATTTGAAAATGGTTTTAAAAGATGTTGTGTGTTTTCATTGTGCATACAGAACACACATTCCATTATTGTCTTTGTATGTTGAACACGGGCACACACACACACACACACACTAAACTCCATAATCATCACAGTTCAACGAACTGCTTATCATAGTTGAACAACCAATTACTATGATGACTGATACTCAATTTTCTTTCTCTCCTTTTTTTTTTTTTTTTTTTTTTTTTTTTTTGCTGCTGTCATTGTTATGATTTGACGAGTTCTTAAATGTTTCCATCTTCCAGGTCCAAGGGAAGGAAATGATCTTAATTGGAAGGTTAGGATAGGTGAAAATTATGGATTTCGCATCAAATGTTGTTGTCTTTGAGATGTTGGTGTATGATGCCGGATTAGGAGGGGGAGGGGAACGCGACCATTCTCCCTCAGGATATTTCGTCAATCGAAATCCTGACTAATTCGGAGTAATTTCCTCCTGCGGCCGCGGGTAATTGTTACTCGGAGACTTGCGGCAGGCAGCAAGGAATACCTCGGTGTGCTGTAAAACGAGCCGATTTCTGGTCGCGGGGACTTCTCGCGGGTAAAGACTTGCATTAGATGCTCGAGCTGTAACTTAAATCAAGCAGAAAATGTGAAGAATCAGCTTGGATTTGCAGCTAGTGTCATCAACTAACAATGACATCCTGGTTTGTTTGTTGCTGTTTTTTTTCTCCAGTTTTCTTTCCTTTTCTTTTCATTTTGGGGGAGGGGGAGCACATTCATCTTTTCTGGAAGGCAATGTCATTATCTAGGCCACAATAGATGCCTCAGTGCTGAAAGGTCCACATGTTATCCTCAATACTAAAGATGCATGGTTTTTCAAAATATAACAGCAGTGCAAATCCCATCTACTTTCACCACTACATTTTCTGTTTTGTTTTGCCATTCCATAGGGACCATGTACAATGGCAAAAACAGAGATATAGTTTGCAAAAAGAAAAGAAAAAAATGAGCTTTTTGATCCGATGTTTACATCAGTAGAAACTCCTGTAGAAAAAGAAAAAAAAAATCCTTGGGGTTTGCTCTGATACCAGGTTTGGTATTAAGTAGTGCGCAACCACAGCATGTCTCTGCTCTGTGGTCAACATCAATAACAACACCCATGTATCCTTCTTCCTTGTGTGTGCCAAGGTGGGAAGGGTGACTAGACCAGAGAATTTTCATCTGTAAGAGTCCACCCCCCCCCCCCCAACCAATAAAAGGACAAATACATTGTACGTGAGCAGAACTGTACACAAATTATAATCATACTTTGGAAATGGCCCCTTGAGAACCAGAGGCACTCAATCTTGAAGTCCCTGGTTCAAGTCCCTTGACAGCAGAGTGGCAGTAACTTTAATAGGTGACAAATTTTAAAGCATCATTGCCATGTTCTTATAAAGACGGATCTTAAAAGAACTATTGGTCCTGTGGTTGCTTGCTTTACAAATATTCACAACTGTCTTGCCCAGTGGCCACGGAAGTTGAATCCAAACTCATGCCAAGTTCTCCTTTTGATATGGAAGGGTCTTTTATATTTAAAAAGAAAAAAAAAGTGGAAGGACTTACTTGTCTGGTGGTGTGTGTATGTTACTCCTGGTGTCTTCGTTCTGCGATGCTTTTATCTTGTTGTAGTCCGGCACGCCCCTCCCAAAAAAGAGGTTGATGACCGCCTTGTCCACACTTATGAATTCGTTGATTTTCTGTAGAGAAATATAGGGAGAGAGAGAGAGATATTTTTTTTTTTAAAAGTGAGAATTGGAATCACTTAAGAGAGGATGGCATCTCTACAGAGCTTGCATGCTTTTCTGTTGACATCATACCTTGAGACAAGTGAATAGTGACTTCTCGGTGGTATATGTGTTTGTTGAAGCAAGGCAACTATGTGTTTGCAAGAATGCCTTCTGCAAAAAGCCATACATTGTACCCACATATGGGAATTTGAGGCTCTATATCATTAAAGCCGAGTATGATACAAACATTTGATTCTTCACAATCTTAATAGCCACATTCACTTTCAATGCACACACACAAATATAGATCTGTATGAACATACATATAAAAGTAGTGTACAATAGATTTAGATTATATAAACATAGAGAAAAAAGCGATAGCGATATATTGAAGAATTGCTTCTCACATCATATGTAATCATTCCATTCCATTCTATTCATCTATTTGGCAAAATATAAACCAATTCAGTCATAAGAGAGAAGCAAAGTATAACATTAAAGGCCAGGACTCTTAAAAAGCAATATTCTAAATACCAATTCCTGGAAGAAACTTCTATTCTTTATGTGAATTCATAGAATTTCCGAGACAGATATAAAAGAGAGGGAGAGAGAAGGGGGAAAAAAAAGGAAAATGAGAGGAATGAGAGCCAAGTGAAAGTCTGCCTCCCCCGCAAAATGTCATGCACCAGTTTTTCAATGGATTGTAAAAATATGTGAAGATGTTTTTATCATTCAATTCTTCCCTTTCTCTATTTCCCAGTGAAGGGAATTTATCTGTCAGTAATTCTCACTCACAAGGAATGGCCAGGATGTACGTATACCAAGGAAGGTTACCGCCCATGTTTTACTTTCACCCAAGTGATTTTAGAGCATTGGTGTTTTTCCTCATTCTTCTCAGCGCTTGACAACAACAAAAAAGGGCGGTGTCTCGCCGAACAATTCAGTTCTTAAAATAGCAACCACACACAAGTCTACCGGTATCTGTTTTGTGACTTCCTAATAAGTGGGTGCTTTCTATAATTAGTAGCAGTCTTTTACGCCGGTGAAAAGGGCATGATTGTAAAGTCTGGAGAGTAACGGGTATGCACCAAATAACCAACAGACAACAAAAGATGGGTATCAATTGATCAAGATCTTTCTGATCAACCTGGAGCGCTCGTGTTATGCCGCGATAAAGCAGGCTCACCCTCCGCTCAGCGTGACTGAATATTAAATGAGTAAACTTGGCCTCTGTGACATGCAGCCCATCGCGAGTCGTGTGCCCATAATCATGACAGCGTCACATGTTTGTCCACGACTTGACGTTACCTAGAACAGACTCCCAAATTATCTGTGCGCATCCATGAGGAGCTTTTTACCGCAATCCATCTAACTCTCTCAGACCCCTTGGCAACGCATTTGCGTACACCATCTACAGCATTTTAAGCTGGTGGTCCTCAGTAGGTTAAAACGCTCCCGTGCCTGGGACGCAAGAGAGTCTGTGAGACAAGACTAGCATGAACACACTCAGAGCAGATGTCAATATGGACATGCCCCTTCATCAAATACAAAGCATTGTTGCAAAAAGTCTTCTCTTGTTTGCTTTGAAAAGCTTCCTCACTATACAAAAGTGTGAGAGTTTGCACAAGACCTGGTGCCCAGATCTTCGTCCCACGATTCCTCAACCCTCACCCACAGGTTCACTTGATTACAATCAAAGTGTCATCAAACAGATCTGCACTATAAATCATTACTTTGAAAAAACAATGATTGTCACACTTCTTGGTTTTATGAATCCAGAATGTAGGGTGTCTAACCCAGTGGAGTGGTCCCACCTTACAGTTACATCTCACTAGACCCCATGGAAGACCAGCTATTGCAGCTGAATATAAAATACACTAGGCTAACCAGCCATCTTCTCAGATGGAAATGAAACAAATGAACTAACACACAAACAAATGCAAGACTTGGATGCAGTTCGATTTGACATGCAATAAAATCTGACGCCATGGTTCTACTTGTGAATGAGATGCTCAGAGATCATGGATGGGGGATGGGAAGCAATGTACCTAAATGCACCTTCAATAGTTCATGCCTGTCTATACATCATTTAAATCTAATGATAGGTAGTTTCACTACAATGACTGAAATTCTGCCGTCCACACAGTGGTGAACCCGACACAATGCATGCAAACTTGGCAGAGAAATTCTCAGGTCCACAAGGGACGACCTGCTCATATTCGCTCATGACAGAACCAATTTGGATCCTCATATATCTCCAAAGACACAGTCACACCTGATTAACGGTCCAGCCGCTGACTCACAAGCCATTTCATCTGTTACCTTGCTACGACCAGCAGAAAGCAATATGCCTAAAAGAATGTACTAGTTTTTTGGGGGTTTTTTCTAACTGTTCATAAGAACAACACGGCATTACATAACATGTTTTCTCCCACCCACCCAAATTTTAATTTGAGGGAGGACCCCATGACTTTTCATACTGCTTGCCCTACAGGAAGATTTAGCTGCCCCTGGCAAGCTGGCTAGTTGGTTTGCATTGTGTTCCATCAATGAGATAAAAGTGCTGTTCATACACAAATCATGCTAGTGCTACTATAGGCCTTCACCTTCCATGACACACTGGAGGATATCCACGCAAAGGTAAAAATATGCTCATAACAACTGCATGCCATACCCAGCTATGATGGTTCGACATAAACTATGTACAAGGTACTTTACAATGAGCAGTATGTCTGACGATTCAACAGAGCCATAGTAAAATTAATTTCATTCACTAGGGTTTGCTATTTCTGGTTCTGATCTTCTTTAACGAGTTGCACAACAAATTTGATTATTTAAAAAATTCTGATTAATTCTGTAAATTCTAATTTTCTGTCAAGGCAGTGTCTTCAATAAGTCATGCCTCATGGACCTATTCAACAGCACAGTATACTGTGTAATAACCAAGAATATAATTTTGCAATTATGTTTTGGGGTTATGTTTTTTATGCTGGCCATCTGCAAGAACAAATAAATCAAAGCTTTGCAATAAAAGCTACATCACAGATTGCAGTTTTCTCTACAACTTTGCTGTACTGCATTTCAAGCGTTAATTCTTAGAAGTTACTGGGCTATGAAAAAAATAAAAAAAATTATTTTTCAAAGCCGAAAGTGCTCATGAGTTGCTGTTTCAGAATAATGTGGCACACAGGCGGTTTACACTGTGAGACAGAAAGAGTCAAATTAACATAATTAATTAAGTATAATGGATTTTAATAGAAGTATCAACTTGTACAGTCAAGTCATTCATGATTTCAAGATTAGTCCTACTATGCTTTACTATTGTACTTGAACTGTTTAATCTTTTTATTTTACCCTATTTAAATGAAAAGAAAAGAAAAGGACATTCACACAGGCAGAAACATGGTTTGTTTGTTTTGCTGCTTCGCTGTCGCCTGGGGACAGCACATGAGAGGCACATTAAAAAGCAGTTACCGATACAGCCTTAAACATTTCTGACAGGAGCAGTCTTTCCAGCGAGTTCAGGGGAAAAAGGGGGCGAGTACAGCATACATCTTGCTGGATGCAGTCTACTCCAGCTGTAAATAATATTGGGTTAGATTGGCTAGGATCTAACAACCGCTAACAACCACCTGCCATTCATCAAAACTGTAGTTAAAAGCTGTTTCACTTCCATACAGGGAGTGAAAAAGAATTCCCCCCAAAATGCACAGAGACACAACTCAAGTACTATTCACAATCAATGGCAAAGGAGACGCAGTAATTTGGTTTTCCTCCATTTCCAGAATTGCCCGAAAGATCACCATGTGGATGCGTTTACACCGATACGGTTGATAACTCCAGGATGCACGTGATAACAATCCGCTCCTCTTTGGCTTAACTGAGTTTCAAGTCCTCAAAGTTCAGCTTCAAAAAGGTGAACCCTTTTCTAGACTGTGCTTAGTTCATGGACCAAAGTTGTATTATATACAAGTCCATGATTCTACCTCCAACAGCAATTTTCAAGTTTATACCAAAACCATCCTGTTCATGAAAATAATAGCCACAGAGATGAAGCTTTCATAATCTGCAAGACAAGACACCAGTATAATCATCAAATGCATATTAAGTGGACCCTCCTGTAAACAGCAAAGATTAAAATATATGGCAAAATTTGGAAGTGAGATCACTTCACCACAAATATGGTTATTTAATGTAAGCACCATTTTCCTTTTTAGTCTGATTGAAATGATCACGCTATTAGAAAGGTTCTGAATCAAAGCACTCTATATATGATATTCAAAAACTGACAATGTTCTGGAATTGCCTGAATCATGCAATAAAAACTGAGCACCCCTTCTTTATTAGAGTACACCCAAGATAGTGTCAGAGAAGAAAGGGTGGGAGGTGGGGAGGGGGTGGGGCAAGAATGAGAGGGAGAGGGAGGTGGGGGAGATAAGAGGAGGAAGGGCAATTGACCTACATCCTTTGCATTGAAGAAGATTGTTGATCTCGGCAAGGTCAATGACATTGGCTTTGACTGTAACCCACAGGGCCCGAGTTGATGTGGCAGTGAAAACAGCCATGACAAGGTAGATTTGCACCTTGCAGTCGGCTTCAATTAAGATGATTCATCCCCCCCCCACCCCACCCCAACAATGACTGACACCTTATGAAATGAATAAAGGAGTGCATAGAGACCCTTATAAGATGGCTAAGTAATTTCCAGCTTGCTGATTGGTCAAAGCGTACCACGTGATCATTCGCGAAAAGTGTCTATCCCTGCACGCCCGTGGGATTTTCGCGCACCCAAATTGTCTAATGCACGGTTACTGTAAAAGTGGAAATTTTCGCGGCGTTCAAATTTTCGCGCATTTCGCGCAACCAGAGACTAGCGCGAAAATAAAAGCACGCGAATATTTTTGCTTGCCATATGTGCCTGTGCGTGATGTCTTGATTCCGCGGAATTAAAAACATGCGAAACTCTTCCGACACGGCCAAGCGCGAAAAATTAGTCACGCGAAAATATCCACTTTTACAGTATTCAGCACAAGCTGGGATAATCTCGGAGAAAGCCTACTCTGGACCATTTTCCAACGGTAAGTACAATTTCAAAATCTTTGATATTTGATTTTAAATATTTCATTATTTCTTTCTCATACAAGGTATATTCACCTCGCGTTTGAAATTACTTAGCCATCTTATAAAAGGAATAACGCATTTTCCCGTCGTTGTTCAGCGATATGCAGTGCACTCGAGGTTTCTTCTTCGCATGCACACTCCACACTCGCCTCTGGCTCGTGTGGAGTGCGCATGCTCAGAAGAAACCTCTCGTGCACTGCATACTCGCTAAACAACTCCACGGAATGCGTTATTCCTATAACAATGCATTCAGCATTCTGTGAGCATCTGTGCAGGTGATGCAGTTCCTTGTGACAGGATTGGGTCTGGACTCCTTTGCAAAATGAATTCCATTGGCACATTGTGAACATTAAAAATAAAAAACAAAATAAAAATATGAGACCTGGCAATAGACCAACTTGCTCCACTTAACAGCTTACCTATTTCCCCTTGAGTTTTTATCATCTTCAAGGGAGGAAAGTATAAGAGATAATTATCACAGTTTGGTGATATCATTCCACTCCATAACAGGACACACAGACAAATTCTTGATCTGAGACTTTTATCATAACAAACAAAAGAAAAGCAGTAGATCCTATAGCTATTCAAACACTAATCACCACTTTAAAGTTACCTGGGAAAAGAAACTTGATGCCTCATGTGGCTGTGCTTGCTTTTTCATGAAACAAAAGCTGTCTAGGAGGATAGACTAGCACAGCAGGAACACTGTAGTTTATACAAATGTAAAGGAAACCTTCTTATGATAGCAAGCTTGCTTATGACGACAGTACCACTTCCAACAAGTCGAATTCGGTGGTCCCGATCCATTGCTGCATTAAGCTAATTTCTTTTTAATAGGACATTTACAAGGTACCAGTTATAACGAGGTAAAATCAGTGGTCCAAGCAACTTTGGTTATAATGAAGTTTCCATATAAAATCATACTGACTATAATTATGGCAGTAGGCAAACACACTGAAACAGCATCCACAGAAAGCTGAAGATTTGTTGACATCAATCTCTAGCATGACACAACCTCAGGTGGATATTTGTGCCTTGTTTTTCTTCTTCCACCAGAATGCACCTTTAAACATGGCAAAAGGAAACATGCGCCAAAAACTTGGCACAAACATGAAGTGAAAGCCAAACATGTCTTGCACAAAAACAGAGGTTTACACCAGGAAAGTCATTCCGCAAATTTACTCTCTTTTGGTTTGAGTCCTTTTGTCAGAAGAGATGCAGATCTTACTACAGGGTGTGTTTGTCTTCTTCCTGGTGACTAGTCCCAATACTCATGCTTTCATATTCTCAGACGCACATTCCAGATAAACAGGCTATTACAGATGGCTATTAAAGGCACATGGTCCCGGTGTTTTAGTCAAATGCGTACGCGGGTGCACGGCGCAAGTTTCCTATCCAGACCTACGCTATCAACTCCTCTTTAGCGCTTACGCTTTGGCCCATTTCCCCTAGTCCAAAGAAGTCCGATCCACTGTAGTCTGTGGTTCGATCACAGTTCGGCTCATTATTCGGCTGAGGGGGATGGCAGCTTTCGCAAACTTCTTTTGTGATGTCATACTAAGAAGCACATAAGCATGCTTCCTGGCATCACCACAGACTGTGTGACGCGCAGAGAAGACAACAAAGGCAACGTTACCTAGCAACACCTACGCGCTTTACTCTTGATGACAGCTCAACTTCGGCAATCTTCGTATCATGCTAACGGTGGTCGGCAGTATCATCCAACAGCGCCCTCTAACCCACCGGGACTATGCGCCTTTAATGTGCAATGATATGTTGCACAGTAAAGAGCTTTTATAGCATTTTGAAATTTGGAGAGTGTGCGATCTAGTGCATATTAAAGGGGACCTCCGGATGATTTTCAGACTTTTACATTTGAACAACTATAAATTAGTCAAACCGAGTACAGAGTTTCAGAATTTATAGTGATTGGGATAAGTATTGAGAATGTTTTCAAAATTTATTATGAATTGCAATGAACAAGGATGATGACATGACAGCCTCACCATAAGAATGCATGAGTTGGGGCTCAAGGAAGCAGAACAAAAGAAAAAGGTATGCATGGATTTTCACAGGTGAACTTGTTGAGCAAGCGGTATTGTAATGGATTACACTGCTACATTTCTGAAATATATGAGGCTCTGATGTCATCATCACTGTTCAGTGTAATTTGTTTAAGATTTTCAATTTATTGGTTTCTCTGCTCAAGGACCACAATAAATTCCATGGATCTATACATGGAGCAGTTGATTTATGAACTACATGATGTGACATTATGAAAATCGTCCGGAATGCCCCTTTAAATGCTTTGGCTTATTCTGATTAAAAAGACAAACAAACGAAACATAGCCCTAAAAATGTGACTTTTTGGTGATTGGAAATCATATTTTGTTTGTGCTTTAGGTTTGTTTTGGGAATGAGGCATGAGGAAAAGCTTGTCAAGCATGTGAAGCCCTCTTTTAACAGACCTTACCACGGCAACGTTGCAGCAATGTCCAGAGAACCAAAGTCCTTGCCTCCAACAATAAAATAGCACGAGATTACAAAAGCAATTTAAAAGCAAAAGTTGCCACTACATCGTCTGAGCAACTACCGTTTTAACAGGCAGGGTGAAAAAAGATTACCCTGATGCTGCTGCAGTATTAAAACTCTAGTTTGAAAGGCTCTGTTAAAGGGGAAATCCAGTCCAAATATAAGTTAGTCTGATAAGAAAGAGTAAAGTATTATGAGTTCAACGGTATAATTTTGATCAAAATCAGATGAAAAATAAGGAAGTTATGACATTTTGAAGTCTTGCTAATTCTTTTTGGAAACAGTTCTTGAACAGTCAATATGAATGCAAATGGCAAAATGAGCATGTCATCCCCTCACAACTTCCCATATATACACAGTTTGTACACAACATTTTGAAATTTCCAGTTTTTCATTCAAACACAATTATGCCCGAGGCTCAAAGCCTGATAGAGTGATATACAAATTGTATCTAACTGACCACTATTCTGAAGTTATTGAACCAGGAATAACATCATGTTTCAGACTTTAATGACAGAAACATTGAATTTTCGTCATTTTTTTGTACACGATAAATGGAAAATTGTGAGGTTATGACATGGTCAACTCACTCATTTGCATAATATATATTCATATCCACTGTACAAGAACTGTTTGGCAGAAATTAGCAAAACTTCAAAATTTCATAACTTCCTTATTTTTCATCCGATTTCAGTCAAATTTTACCATTGAACTTGTAAGATTTTACTCCTTTTTATCAGACTAACTTATTTTTGGACTGGATTTCCCCTTTAAAACAGGGCTTGAGAGTGAGAGAGACCCCTGATGTGCGAGACTTGGTAGGTCTGCTCAATCTACTTTATGTTGGCTGACAGACACCTGAAGAGGGTGCTAATTTATGATTCCGGACAGTGAAGATGTTTCCTTTCCTACCCCCTCAGACCATCACTCACACTCAGTCTGCTCCGTATCTTTCTCTTTATCTCGTCTTTTTACAATGATTATTTTTCTTAGTTATAGTACTATGTCTCTCAAGGAAGCGTTTTATAGAGGAAGGTGCCTCCCAGAGGAGCACCTGGATGGAATTTTAAAGGATGTCAACTCTCACACTGAATGCATAATGAGTAGTGGTACCTCATCTCTTATAACTTGTAGCATTTATTATGCTATTTCAATCACCAATGCATCCTCATAATCATGGATTATATAAATCACATTTAAAGAGCATACTTTGATGTTGTCATCAAAATATGATGGTCATACACATGAAAGTTGTGTTCACAAACTGCAGGATTTTGTAATTGTGAAAAATAACAAGAAGTCTGTGCCACACTCAGAAGCAACCGAAAAATTGCATCTCTGAACACTCTCATGTTGAAAATACTTTAATATCAGGGTTGTTCAATGCTTCAAACATTCTCTATTCTGAAAAAGGTTGAATTACATTGAAATGTTATAAGTAATCTTATTGTTAATTTGTGTTTTGCATGAATGGCAATATTAACATGAGTGATGAACGATATTTAGCCAGCATAAGGAATCACATTTGACAATAAGCAGTGAATTAAGATCAAAATTCGATTTAAAGTGAAATATATGGAAGAAAAGTTTTGAACTTCTGCAAAAGGCATAATTAAAAAACACTTAAACATGAGGTACTTTGCATGAACAGTGAACAAACCTTAAAATGACTACAGAGGAAAGAGAGGGTGTGCTCATAATTTCCTCCCTCTGATAGAATGCAGAGCAACTCCGAAATTGCAGATTGTCGATGCCCGAGATCCGTCATGCAAACTCCGTTTCACTGCAATTTTTATGAATTAATTGACCCTGGCACCAGGAACAAATAATGGGGTTGCATGTCATCCCAAGGGGTAACAGGGTACCAGGGTAAAGGGTACTGGAGATTAAAACTTATTAGGAAAAGAGAACCCTGGGCTTCCAGGACTGTCTCGACTTCTTTGACATAAATTTGTTCGGCTTTCCGGCCAAACAGGAATATGAGCATGATGTTGTTGTGGCCGTTGTTTGAAAATGTGAGTTCACCTTGCTGACGATATCTGTAGTTGTTTCTGATTTCAATTTATAGATTTTTTTTTCTTTTTTGGTGATGGTGGTGGGTTTTGTTTTGTTTTAGTTTTGTTTCTGTTCCTTGTTTTTTGAGGGGCAGGGGGATTACAGTACACACATTTGAACTTTAGCAGTGACTCCAACTGCAAGCATCTCTTAAACCAGGGCTCGACAGTAACGGTGGCCCGGGGCTGCCAAAAAAGTACGCCAGGCCACCAAAATTTCAGAAATGAAGAATTCGGTTGCCTGATCGGGCCACCAAAAAGGGTCGGATGTTTGCCTTTGGGCCACCAAAAATAAAAGTTAGTGTGGAGCCCTGCTTAAACTTGTGGTTCTCCCGCTTGGAACTCCTTGCATGCTGGAGACTCTGATCTCCTGAGCATGCACACATGACTATGCGTGCACAACACTCATCACAAACGTGAAGCACAATGTCCAATACCGCCCAGGTCCAGGGCTCTAGATGTTCTAGGGTTGTAGATGCTCTCTGGTGCTATCTCAGCCTCCTTTTTAAACTAAAACATGACAAAAACTACAGTTTGGTGGGAGAAAATAAAGCTTGAGCAGGAGAAATTCAAATTCCAGTGGGAAAGCTTCAAATTTTGCGAAACTGTCCTCAAGAAGCAGATCTCCCGCTGACATTATAAGGAGAGCTGGTGGTCTCTGCTTCAGAACAGCCTCATTTCTAATAACCTTCACCAAGATTTCATTCTGCTATCAGAGAGCAAGCTGCACGGTATTAATATGAAATTAGAAATTCATTACCTAAATACAAAATAACAATTTACCAACACAATCCTTTGGCCAAAAAAAAAAAAAGAAGAAGAAGAAGAAGAAGAAGCCAATCATTTGATAATCGTTCTTCTATCAAGACCAAGAGGCTTTCACTGTGTGGCAGAGCGTGCATGTGTTTGTATGTGTCCGTCTGTGTGTGTGTGTGTGTGTGTGTGTGTGTGTGTGTGTGTGTGTAAATTCTTTGAGCAGGGTATCAAGGGGGAACCCCCTCTATTTCTTTCATGTAATAACTCACAGGGTGTTGGATGAAATGTCAAAATATTTGATTGCACAACAATATTGCGCAGAATAACAGTTGTGCCTCCAAAGGAACACTCACACACTTGTGCTCAGCACAGGAGGGAGACAGGGGGAAAAAAAGCAGAGAGACAGAGGCGTTAACTCTTAACTTGATTAGGAAGTCAAAAGATGTTCATCATCGGACTCGTAGGAAAGGCAAAGTGACAATTGAATGCTCGGAACGAAACCGAGACTGGATTGCTAATGGTTGCACTGGAGTTTTCTTTGCTAATCCACACAAGGGCTACGGCACCTCGGGGCAGCTGCACTTGCGTCCTATCAATGCTTGGGACAAAGGAGCGAGATAGGACTCCGAAAGCACTGTTCGCACCCCGCGGGAAGCGAAGGTGTGGGCAAGCGAGATACTCGCTGCACCGCATCTGGACATGCCCCGAAACATCACTGCCAATTATAACAAAGCCAACTCAACATTTAAAATATCCGCACTCTTAGTCCCCGCAGGTACAAGCACTTTTGGTTGCAAATGGCATACCAATTGTACAAAGCCCCCACTCCATCCCCCCATCCCCCCCCCCCCCCCCCCCCCCCCCCCCCCGAAAGGTCCGGAATACGTCACACTGCATTGTCAACTTCTGACATCAGATTGGGATGACTAGGAGCAGACCGCTAGAAACTTGAACAATGCCACACCTCTCCCATCCCTTCAGTCTAGAGGGATAAGCATCTGGTCCTGATCCTGTAGAACACTAGAAAGCATGTACAACTGCCTCACTGCGATGCCAATCCGAGAGCTCCCGCACTTGGATGCGCCTGCCTTCCCCTGTCCTAGATTCTTCATCTCACGCGCTGATGAAGAACATGCAAGACATTCAATGTGGAATCGATGAAAAGACATTTTATATCATGTCCTGTACATGAATGCTCCAAGCTGGGTAAAAATACCACCTACTGTACGTGTACACTTATGAGAGAAGAAAAAAAAAGTTTCTGGGCGCAACACATGTGACCCGTCTGATAAAGTCACAAAGCCAAGAATGAGACTACTGTAAAGTGATTTGGCTGAAAAATAAGATACATAATTTGTAGCATGGTAATACTTTGAAAAATATCAACAGATTGATAATCTATCATAGCATCTTCCTGTCTGAAGTGAGTAATCCTGTTTGGAAAGTCAAACTTTTTTGCTCTCATATTAACATATGATCTTTGTTTTATCATCCATGTGTGTTTTCAAATGCTTTATTACAATTGTAAATCTCCTCCATGCATGAGCCTTGCATATAACATCCAAAGCTCATTTTCTCAAAACAATGTCTGGTTAATGACTTTCTTACCAGTTTTATGGTATATTCTTTTGGTTAAAGTAATGAAACTATTATTATTATTACAACCATCATTGCCATCATCACTACATGTATTACTATTACTATTATTATCATTATTATTATTATTATCATTATTATTATTATTATTATCATCATCATCATTATTATTATCATTATTATTATCATCGTCATCATCATCACCATCATCATCATCATCACTTTCATAAACTGGACTAGAATGCATGGTTCTTCAAATTATATTGCAGTAAGTCTACAAATTACTTTTAACATTACAGGCCTAGATGTTGTACGTGCCAGAAATGCATTTGAAATTCACAGGTACAGCATTAGTATAACATGAAAATGGTGGATTTCGTCACTTCAAAATGTCATTAAAATTCTTCATCCTTTATGTCTGTCATGTTATATAAGAACAAGACAAAGCCATGCATGATCCAAATACTTGGATCTATTAAGTTTTAAAGCTACTGACCTTGACCAATGGGTCTAAATTTGAACAGCAGATATCTATGGCATAGGGATGCCTTTTTGATGCCATACAAACTGATCGGGAATGAGAGGGTCAACATTTTCTAGTTGCTTCTACAAATGTAGTTGTAATTGAATTAACTTTTACAGTTGCTTTACAAGGAGAAACTGACCCAAATTGGAGGATACATCAGGATTACTCCTTCGAATACCATGTGAGGAGTTCACAGACAGAGAGCTTGCCGCCACTGTGGATTTGAGACGGTTCGACCGAATTTCCTTCCTCGACTGAGCGTGGACCAGAATCAGAGCAGCCTTCCGTGAGGTCCACGCACAGGCCGAGAGGGAAGGAGGAGGGGGAGGGGAAGATGATATTCTTTAAGAAACATCACGGGACAGACAAGATAAATGTGTCTACATGTCATGTTCTCTCCCATCTCCCCCCCTCCACCCCCCCCCCCCCCTTTCCTCCTGGTCAACTTCTTCCAAGCAGATCTGTCAATCTGAATTGACCAAACGGATGCAAACGAGAGGAAACAGAGAATTTGTTCGGCCCGGTGCACATCGACACGCGCGGCAGAGATCTTGGTTTCGGGATTAACCTGGATTTGCTTAATGAGAGCCAACCTGCCACTCTCCAGAATTCCTGGTAATTCGATCCCAACCTGCAAATACGAACCAGGGAGGCGATCTTATGATAAAGAAGAAATGATAACAACAGTCCCAACTTTGGCCCTCGACAAATGCGCTGTAACGAAATACTACTTCGTACCTTGTTTTGAACCTCAGAACCTGTCTGCGGTCGCAATTTGGGGTCTGTTTGCAGTAACTTAATTTTGAATCTGGGTCATGTATAGACAGTGGAGCCATAATTTTCAAGGCTTGACTGTAGATGCCATCATCACGCTCGTGATGTCACTGCAAGCCAGCCGCGGCCTACAACTCAAAGGAAACACCCCCCTTCAGATGTCAAGCATGATAACTTGCATCATATCGGCGATTCTGATGGGAATCATCGTCATACAACCCACATTTCTCAAGGAATCACAATCTGTGTGTTCTATTTTGTAGATCTAATGTGGAAGACTTCATCCCCCAGCCCTCATCAAACTTACTGTTCAATACTCTATTCAAGAGCTACCTCATTGCAGCATTGGTGAATGCATAATGGGGAGAGTCTCTATTTACAAGTGAGGCCAAACTTCATTTATAACTTTGCAAACTCCTACTGGTCAATTCATGCTGCAATGAGTAGACTTTATTCCTTTAGTCCCATGCATTATTATTTTTTTTAATTCATCATGAAGTCTATGAATAACAACAAACAAGTACTTAAAGGACAAGTTCACCTTCATAAACATAAGGATTGAGAGAATATAGCAATATTAGTAGAACACATCATTGAAAGTTTGAGGAAAATCAGACAATCCGTTCAAAAGTTATGAATTTTTGAAGTTTTTGTGCAGTACCCGCTGGATGAGAAGACTACTGCAGTGTATGAATAACTTAGATGTCACATGCGTACAACAATATAAGGAAAATATAAAGAGAATTTCACAAAATTCCATCTTTTGAAAAAAGTACACATTCCCCTGCCTCGTTACAGACAAATGTTATGGATAATATTATTCCCCCTGCCTTTAGAAAGAGGCAAGTCAAGTGCTCTTTTATTATGCGAAAAAAGTGAAAATATGTTGAATTTTCTTTTACATTTTCTTTATGCTGTTGTACGCATATGACTCACAAGCTGTAGTAGTCTCCTCATCCAGCGGTTCCAAAACAAAAATTAAAAAAATTCATAACTTTTGCATCGATTGTCCAATTTTCCTCAAACTTTCACTGATGTGTTCTACTAATATTGTTGCATTTTCTCAATCCTTATGTTTATGAAGGTGAGCTTGTCCTTTAATGTTGCAAAACAGGACATAAACTCACAAAGGATAGAGAAACTGGACATTTCCTAACTGGTACAGCCAAACCTGCCTATAGCAGTCACCTGCTGTATAATGACCACTTAAAAATCCCTCCCCCAACCCCCCCCCCCCCCCCCTGAAAACCACATTGAAGACCCTGTCTTTAGCAGCCACCTGCCACCTGTCTATGATGGGCACTTTTTCTGTCTCCCTTGGGTAGTCGCTACAGATAGGTTTGAATATAATTTCAACCAAAGCAGATAATACTGTACATACTGTGGGGGGGGGGGGGGGGGGGGGGGGGGGATATGGAAGTACTTCAGAATTAACTTCAACAATTAACAATCATTTTTTTTAAAAATCCAATTACTGCTGGAAATCTGCATGAACTGAAAGGTAACAGCAGATCAGTGATGCTCATTTCAGTAGCTGAGCACTACGACACCTGCAACTACCTTGGCAGGCACACAGCATTTGTCAAGACAATGTCGCTTCACTGCAGGGACATGCTTTGACTTTACAAAGGAAGACAGAAAAAAACAAACAAACAAACACCAGCGTTATATACTGCTTTGCAATGTTCCCAATCTAACCTGAATGTTACAAAATCCTAAAGCTTCCTGGTTTGTCTTCATTTGCTCTGTTCCTTCTGGATTACGAGCTACAATGCCTTCTGGCCTTGTGGCTAGTGTGGTGCGGTCAGCTCAGATTAACTTCAGTATGCGATTTATATCAATGTATTATGTGAATGTCCGTAGCTAGTCTCCTGCAAATGCCGACAGGTAAATTATCTAGATGGTTTGCCTGCTTCGATCTACGGTTTATAAAGCTTGGTATTGTTTCTCTGCCTGTGGCTTAATATCCGCCCACCCCTCTCGTATCGATCCAACTCCAAGAGCAGTGTCTACCGCACCGAAACCACTCTCGGCTATGACTCCATGATTTGTCATGTACCTCTGCAAGGTTGGAAAGAGGAAGGGGAGAGGGATTAGCAATGAGGAGTATCAAATCGTCGAGCAGAAATACAGGATTAAGTCAGATTATGAGATCAACTTGGCGGGGTTTAAACAAAGTCATCAGGTTGGCTCCGTTGGTGGCCACGCTCTCGACAGAAATTAGTATCGACAATCGCACAGATTTCCTCGCAATGCATTAACCTACAAACGCAGCTTTGCACCGTGTAAATCCTAACACAACGGGGAATTCAGTTTCTCCGTTGTTGTTGTTGTTTTTTGTCTTTTGATCCACCAATTGAAGGCCTGTCATTGATCATCATTTGACAGTCGGCTGTTAGATCCTGACACTTCAACACGCAGCTCAGACAATTCTTACAATCACTGACAGCTGAGAGACACAGTGTGCAATGAACAATGGATGCTTGCATGAAAGCAGAAAAAAAAAATACCTACCCTCAAATAAAGTAAACAAGTAAGCGAACAAACCAATAACATCTGCTTGAAATTCAACCTGAATTATTTTCTCTTTTTTTTTCCATCTTTTCTCTTGCTCCTGTTCTCTCTTTTTCTGTTTAATGGCCTGCCTATCCCTATCATACAATTTTTCTCTCTTTCAGTCTCTCCTTCCCTCCCCTTTTTCTCTCTATTCCTCCCATCTCTTCTTCTCTCTATTCCTCCTATCTCTTCTTCTCTTAAAAATCACTAGCATTAATTTCTGACTTTTTTTTTTTCAAGCAGTACCTATAATAAATTTTTGCAATTTTTTCAAGGACAATCCATATAATTACCACTACCACACTGTAAATCCGGAAACATTCGCAGCTTGAAATTTTCACAAATTGGCACAATAGCCTATTTCACAGCACAAAATTTTGCGAATTGCCACACTGTCATTCAATGCAAAGTAAAGCCATATTTCAACATCCCAAAATATTTGACCAATCATACATTGTACTGTACCAGCTTTCCTCATTGACTCTCAGTTCAATATAAATGAATTGATAACAAGAGGCATAGTTATTTTACTAGGCCGTTCATTCCCTTCAGGCTGCTATATAAAATAAAACAAAATGTACCAGTCAGACAAACATGCAAAAACGGTGTAAAGAAACTTTTTGTTGTTGTTTTTTAATCAACATTTGTTATCGAAGCTAGCAGATGATTCTTTATGTGGTGTATCTTATTTCATATAGAGATGCATATTAATGGTTCAAGTACGTACTAATCTCAGTTACAGTGTACTGGTACCCATGACAACACTGTGAGCTTTACTGGTTCTGTAGCCCACTTTAATATGTGATCATGCAGTGACTGTAGTTGCCATGGCAACCAAAGTGCTCAAATAGTCGATAAGTTGTGGCACAGCTAACAACAGAAGAGTTAAGATTGTGGTACGTTGGGGAATAAAATAATGTCAAATCCTTTGTGAAACAGGAGCTACAAATAGGGTCAGATACGATACCATAATACTTCGAAACTCAAAACCTCTCCCCCCCCCCCCCCCCCCACCTTTTTTTTCTAATGCAGTTTATCTCACACATTCAGACTGTAGGGGAGAAATCGTCCACATGGGGCAAGACATACATAGCTGGTCGAGCAGTAAAACCAGTCATCAAATCCGCATGTATGCCCTGCAGATAGAGAATTATCAGCAGTTGGGGCTCAGCCTAAAAAAATCAGGATCAACCAATTTGGTCGATGACAGACTGATTGTCCGGTAGCTCGTCATGGCTGCATCACGAACGTGGTCTGCAGTGTTCCACCAAAGTGATTCCATACCTCTGTAGTCCCTATTGATGGTCACATTACATTGTATTCTTTACCTCGATTACAAACCCTCCTGACTTCATAACCTAATTCCTGTCTTATTGCCCGATAAAGTGCCTGGGAAACAAAACAACAACAAAATAAGAGGTGTTAGAAAGATGAGATCTTAGAAAGAGTTAACACTCCCACTTCCCCTTTCTCTTTGTTAGTTTTCACTCTTCTATGATCTGTCATTGGTACTGAAAAGTAATACTCATGCTGGGCTCCAAGGGAGGTGGCAAATTTCCACTCAGCGTCCCAGCCCACAGGGCCGGCCTATCAGCACAGGATACCCCCTCTCCCCGCTCCTTTCCGACACCAGGGCCCAGTCGCAGCACGCACTGGATTTAACCCTCCCGGAATCAGCACTCCACTGTGCCACGGCATCCTTCATGCTTTACATTCTTCTACGGCACTGAAGGGGTTAAGTGAAATACAACTTAGCTTGGGGAGGTGGGTAAAGCTGCCTTTATCTCATCAATGATGTGATATCAGCTCTTTTCCTCCCCAAAGGAAAAAAAGTGTTCAAACTCAAAACAAACTGCGAACGCCTTACGTCATGCTCCCCGGAGAGGACAGGGCCCGATTCATGATAACTGTGAGATATTTTCCCTTGAAATCTGAAGATTATGTTCTGTTCTTTCAGAGATTATAAACTACCCTCCAAACTAATCCCATGCTCAGTATGCATGAAATGCTTCTAGAATTCTGAGTCATTTGAAGTATATCCAAAACATTTGTTACTGGTACAGTAAATTGGCATAAGATATTTGTGTTTTCGTGTGTGCGTCTGTGTGTCATTACGTATGTAGCGCACAGACGTGTACATACATGTACCCTGTAGCCATGATTTCTTGTATCACAGCGAATTGATCTAAGAAATGCATCAAACTATTATATGTCATGTACATTTAGACGGTGCATGTTCTGTCATGTGCACTCTAGATTATGAAAATGTAATGATTTTTCAGCATACCTTGCTATCAAAACAAAGATCTTGCAAAGAATGGATAAACAACACATTCATATTCACTTTCAAATTGTGTTTCCAAAATCAGTGGGTCAAGTACAGCAGTAGTTGCAAGTAGACCAAAAATAACGAGCAGAGCATTGTGAGCGGCATCCTGTTTTCTTTGTGTTCCCTGGACACAAAGAGATTGCGATCTGTCATACGGAGGCGTTGGAGGGTAGAGTCCTGAGTGCATACTGTTACCACAATACTCTCTCTGTTTCGCCAAATCAAATCTCTCAGATCGCTGTGACTCTGACACACGCATTCACAGCATCATGCATCATTCATGCCGCCGAGGGAAAAATCATTTCTCGGCCATGTGAGACCAGAGAGAGGGCTGTTGGAAGATCTTTCTTCACCTATTCACACACTTCATACTTTGCAACATTTTTTAATGGATTTGAAGTGATTTTTTAACTCTAAAGAATTTCATACAAAGGCATTAAACAAAATGTGTGTTGTTCTTATGATTACGATCTACACGTATCCTATGATTTGCAGGAATTTCGCATGATTAGATTTGTGACCAAAACATTAGTAGCTGCTCTGTCACATTCAATGGCTTCTGAAATCTTAAAATGCCCTCTTTTTCTCTCTCTTTTATGGGAATATTTATATACTTGCAACAATTTTAGATACATTAGGTTAATGAGTTTGATGTGATGGGGGGGGGGGGGGGGGCAAATTTCAGCTATCCTTTCAAAGAGTGGTAAATACGTAAGTATGAATACAAAATGTGTGTTGTTTTGATATTGATAACCTACAGTACTGTACACTGTATCACATGATATGGAGGAATTTTGCATCCCATGGGTAAAATTGTGACCGGAACATCAATAGCTGCTCTGTCATACTCAATGCCTTCTACAAGTTTGAAAACTTAAAATGCCCTCCTTTTCTTTTTCTTTTTCTTTTTTTCTAGGGGGGGGGGGGGGGGGGGGGGAGTCCTTAAGCGATACAGCATAACAGCAGGTTCAAATCTCTAAACTTTGTTCACTATAAATTATCTTAACACTTCCTTGAACAGCCTCCTTTGCAAAGTGCATGACAACAAACCACAAATGAAAGTGTTATGGCTAACTAAATATGAGACTGACACCAGAAAATATAATGCATGCAGATGTTAATAACACA